>NW_020698262.1:7155414-7226512 GCF_002925995.2 Terrapene triunguis | reverse complement strand
GGGGGTTTGGATCTGTATTCACCAGGAGTTGGTGAAAGGAGGGTGGAAGGAAGGAGGGGGGATGGTTAACTTCTCCTTGTTTTAAGATCCAAGGGGGTTTGGATCTGTGTTCACCAGGGAATTGGTGAAAGGTTTCTCAAGGCTTCCCAGGGAGGGAATTCTTGTGATGGTGGCAGCGGACCAAAGCTAAGCTGGTAGATAAGCTTAGAAGTTTTCATGCAGGCCCCTACATTTGAACCCTAAAGTTCAAAGTGGGGATCCAGCCTTGACAAGCCTTTTTCAGGCATGCTAAGAATGATGCCTCTCTGGTGCATCGTTACAGATTATAGCAGTGTGGGATTGAAGGCAAGATCAGGTCATCCCTAATGAAAAACAGTTTAAACTTTTAAAATGTGGTCTGTCTAAAACAAATCAATCCTTTCCTTAGAAACTCAAGCTTAGGTGAACCAAGGTCTGTAGTTTAGAGGAAACATCCCTTAGGAAGCAAGGGGGGATTTCTCAGTGCTAGAGAGGCTGTCCAGTACTTGTTTAAGTATTCCAAACAGCATCACATTTAAGGGAGAGATAATAGGCCAGAGTTATCCCTGGTGTATAGCTCCACTGAAATCACTGAAGTTACATCAGGGATGAATTTGACCTACTTGCTTTTAATGGTGCGACTGAGACAAATTTTAAATAGTTCCCATTGGCAATGGAGGGAAGATATTTAAAACAAGGAGTGGGGATACTTGTACTATGCACTTATTTGTTGTGTCTATAGGCCCCAAATGAAGTCAGGTCCCCACTGAGTTCGGCGCTGTACAGACACAGAGGGTATGTCTATGCTGGATCTGGATGGTTAATTTCCAGGGTGAGCAGACATACCCACACTAGCTCTGATTGCGCTACCATGCTAAAAATATAGGTGTAGCCAGAGAGGCATGAGCAGCGAGATGGGCGAGCCACCTGACTACATACCTAATGTATCCGATGGGATCAGGTGGCCAGCCCATCTCGCTATGGCTGTGCTGCTATTTATAGAGCACTAGCTCAACTAGAATTAGTGCAGGTATGTCGACCCAAGCTGGAAATTACTCCTCCTGCTCCAGTGTAGAGATAGCCATAGTAAGAGAGAGCCCCTGCCCCAGGCAGTTGTTAACCCGAATAAACAAGGCAGACAAAGGGTGAGATGGAACACCAAGGAGAAGTAACTTCCTAATGTCACCCAGTAGGTCAGTGGCAAAGATGGGAATAAATCTCCAGAATCCTAGTCTAGTGCCCTGGCCAAAGAGTTAAATACCTTCACTGTCTGCTATTCAGGAGTAGGTGGAAATGCCCATGACTATTTTGCAAAAGGATCTTTAATCTATCTTTAGGCACTGCACTCCTTCAGTGGGAACTATAAAATCTATTCTGAGTCTACCTTATTCCCACGAGCAAGAATGATGGAAAATCAGACTTCCAAATCATCACTAACTTGAGGTTTTTTAACAACCACCAAAAAAAAGCAACATCTTTATAAAAATAGAAAACATGTTCTACTCAGCTCTGCCTTTCTTTGCCTTTCCAGTTCTCTTTTGCAGAAGCATGAATGCTACTTGGCACTGCCCTTATCATCTTACAAAGCAGAAGTCAAAAGTGTTTGGCACCAGATACTTGGCAAATACTACACACTCTGCTATTCTAGATGTCACATGAGCCACTGGATCATAGGTCCTGATCTTGCAAAGTTTTAAGTACATGAGTAAATGTACATGCCTGAGTAGTTGTTCTATTGAAATCAGTAAGACTACTCGCACATGACTCGTTTAAGTCATTACAGGATTAGTGTCTTATTCTCTGTAAGAATTCAGATCGAATAGGATAAGGCCAAAATGCTCTTTGAAGTTCATGGGATCTCCACATGCAAAGCAGCTGTGGGATTGGGTCCTGCATTTCTGGACTATTAATAATTCTAGTTTATTTGAGCTGCAGAAATATCTAAGAAGCTTCAGCATTTTTTTTCCAGCTCCGTACTGAGATTCTTGAATTAGATTTTGAGACATCTTGTTTCACACATACTGCAGAGGCGGAGAATGGAGGCAAGTTGTCATGCATGAATGAAGATTCTGTGAAGTAGATAACAGATATTTTCCCACCTCCTAATAAAAGTCACAAATGACTCATCTGAAATGGGGGAGATTAGACATGGCCAATAATCTGAGTACTGCTTTGCTGATGGCAGATGTTGTGAACTCTTGTCAGAAGAATGACCCAAGATAAAGTTTGTGCTTCACCTAACAGCCCAGGAAACCTGCCAGTTTTGTGTGCGAAGAAGCTGTTATTCTAAAGCTTTGAAATGGTAGTTTGGGATCTCTCTATTTCTCTCTCATCTTCAAACTCTCCGATTCTTAATTCTGAGAAGGAATTTAGAGCAATTTTTTCAGAATCTGCTCCTAACACAGAGACTGACAACTTATAGGATATACATTTCACTAAATAAGAAAGAAAAATGGCTCAGTGTTAGTGTCCATTCACAAGTCACCTGGATAAATCAGAAGCCTTAAACTCAGAATCTTAATAATAAAAATTAATGAAGCCCACTTGCAACAGTGGGAATTAGGAAAACAATCACCAGTAGAGTGTTAGCTTCCAACTAGAACCAGGGGGACATTTTGAAAGCATCAATTCATAGAGTCACTTAAAATGGCGTTGCTTAAATGTATCTTTGTCATGAATTCTGGCAGACAAAGAGTTACTTTAAAATAATTTACACCATCCATCATAAAATATGTCATCAAAAGGAATTATTTAGATTTAACACAGGACCGCAAGCTCCCGAGGACTTTTGGACAGTGAACAATGAGCTCAACCGCCCTCTTGAGAAGTCTGCCTGACGTGCGACCTAGAGAGTACTTGAGGCTAGAGGCTCTTGTATCTCACTATTTATAGCCTCTATGATAGCTCACATATCTGATGTGTTTGACAAGGTGTGGGTCTCCAAAAGCGAATAATATTGGACATGAACTTCTAGTTCCTGTAATATCCAGGACCCAAAGCAGAGGGTTTTGTGGTTTTGCAGAAATCCTTGAAAAGGGAAATTACGCTTGATAGCGGCATGGATTCTTCTGAATTTGTGAGCCCCTTGCAGACTGCAGTGCTTAAACTCTCATAGGTACACTGGGAATCACACCCTGTTTCACGTTTTTCTTAAAACCTCAGCGATTGCATGAGAATCGAAGCTTCCATTTTTAAAAAAGTACATTTCTAACTCTCATAGTTGTTGAGAAAAACCTGAAAATATGAAGGAAGTGCACCCCAAAGGCTCAGTAACCAGAATGCAAATGGAAAGAATGTAACATTTAAAAAAATCATAATTTTAAACCAGTCTTGATGATTTTTTTCATGATTTTGACCACTTGCATTTGGCAATAGTGAATCTGGCTTGCGGCCGGGAAATATATGGAAACTGAATTGATCTCCCCATCGTGGGGAAATGTAAGATGTAAGTGTTGATTGTTCAGAGTTGTCAGTCCAGACTTTCTAGTGGGTTAGCCAGGAGATTTTTTTTCTTGAACAATGTTCTCTTCTAGATGCAAGACAATACCCAGGAGAGTAAAACACCTACCCCTCCTTGTCAGGGAACATACTTTTTTCCCCAAAATCCCACTCTAATGCCTTTCCCTGGATCCTTTTAACACATCTGAAAAACCTTTTCACTTCCAAATCCCAAACCAACCGATTCTACTGTTGTGCTATTTTACAAACTTAAATCATCTGAGGTGGGGTTTCCACAAACAGATGTAAGCTTCATAGTATGTTTTAGGGAAGCGATTGAAGTAGAGAAGTTGACATGACCAATATATTCATGACACAATGAGTTATTTACTAGCTTCCCTGATTCTGAATCTTTACTCTGGAGAGACAGACAAAACGTATCCCCTTTGAAGACCAAAGGGCAAGATGTCACATCTGTGCCTTCATGAATATGTCGTAGCTTTTAACAGTAAGTTCTCTATCCCCTGCAGATACATATTCACACATGAAACAAAAGGCAAAGTATAGACTCTTCAGGGTTGGACATTTCTGGGTATTTAATTTTTATTATTTTTTTTACATTAAGAAGTTGATTGAAATTGGGATGAGAATGGGAGAATAGAACATGCAGCGTGGTGGAAATGGGGAGAGAAGATGGTATCAAGAGCCCAGCAATATCTTCCTCTCTTTAGTCTCTTTAGTCTCCTGGAAGAGGCAATCCCTTTAATGAGTTACTTTTTTAACAAACCGTTAGCTGCCTAGGAACTTCATGGCTGTTACTATACTTCACAAAATGGCCATTTCCAGCACCCTGCTGGCAGTGGGACAGAACTGAAACGTACTTCTCAAAAAGCATGTGCTCCTACCACTTTGTGCTACTGGAGAATTGCTGTTCGCACTTTGTCTATTGCAATGTTGTTATAGCCATGTTGGTCCCAGGATATTAAAGAGACAAGGTGGGTGAGATCATATCTTCTATTGGACCAACTTCCATTGGTGAAAGACACAAGCTTTCGAGCTACACAGAACTCTTCTTCAGGTTTGTGTATCTCAAAAGCTTAAGAACATAAGAATGGACATACTGGCTCAGACCAATGGTCCATCTAGCCCAGAAACCTGTCTTTTGACAGTGGCCAGTGCCAGGTACTTCAAAGGAAATGGCCAGAACAGAGCAATTTTTGAGTGATCCATCTCCTGTAACCCAGTTCCAGCATCTGACAGTCAGAGTCTTAGGGATGCCCAGAGCATGGGATTGTCTTCCTGACCATCTTGGCTAATAGCCATTGATGGACCTATCCTCCATGAACTTATCTAATTCTTTTTTGTACCTAGTTATACTTTTGGCCTTCACAACAAATCGTGGCAATGAGTTCCACAGGTTGACTACCTTGTGTGAAGAAGTCTTTCCATGTGTTTGTTTTAAAGCTGCTGCCTATTAATGTCATTGGGTGACCTTTGGTTCTTGTGTTATGTGAAGGGGTAAATAACACTTCCTTATTCACTTTCTCCAAACCATTCATGATTTTATAGAGCTCTATCATATCCCCCCTTAGTCGTCTTTTTTCCAAGCTGAATAGTTCCAGACTTTTTTCATCTCTTCACATATGGAAGCTGTCCCATACCCTTAATCATTTTTGTTCTCTGTACCATTTCCAATTCTAATATATCTTTTCTGAGAGAGGTGACCAGAACTCTATCTATCCCTTTTTAATGGTTCCTAACATTTGTTAGCTTTGTTGACTGCTGCTGCACATTGAATGGATGTTTTCAGATAACTATCCAGTATGACTCCAAGATCTCTTTCTTGAGTGATAATAGCTAATTTAGACCCCATTATTTTGTATATATATTTGGGATTATGATTTCCAATATGCATTACTTTGCATTTATAAGCATTGGATTTCATTTGCCATTTTGTTGCCCAGTCTCCCAGTTTTGTGAGATCCCTTTTTAACTCTTCGTAGTCATCTTTGGCTTTAACTATCTTGAGTAATTTTGTATCATCTGCAAAATTTGCCACCACACTGTTTACTCTTTTTTCCAAATCATTTATGAATATGTTGAATAGTGCTGGTCCCAGTACAGATCCCTGGAGAAACACCATTATTTACCTCT
The DNA here is from genome assembly GCF_002925995.2 of Terrapene triunguis. Classification (NCBI taxonomy): domain Eukaryota; kingdom Metazoa; phylum Chordata; order Testudines; family Emydidae; genus Terrapene; species Terrapene triunguis. The sequence goes on along the minus strand of NW_020698262.1, from coordinate 7,220,902 downwards.
CGCCATTCTGAAACTGACCATTTATTCCTACCCTTTGTTTTCTGTCTTTTAACGAGTTACTTATCCATAAGAGGACCTTCCCTCTTATCCCATACTTAAGAGCTTTGGTGAGGGACTTTGTCAAATGCTTGCTGAAAGTTCAAGTACGCTATATCTATTGGATCACCCTTGTTCGCATATTTGTTGTCTATTTCACCAATAGAAGTTGGTCCAATAAAAGATATTGTATCACCTACCTTGTCTCATTATTGCCTATGACACACAACTGAGCAGTTCTGATACAATAAAGCAGAAGGCAATGGTAACCAGAGCTGGGAGGGACATGAGTTTCCCATGCCAGGAGAATGGATGATCTGTTGAAAATCCTATCCTGGATCTGGATGGAAAGTCAAAATCTCAAATACTTTTGTGAATCAAAATAGGTGTGCGTCGGGGGGGAAATGGTTCGGGTCACTCAAAGTGCTTTCGTTCCCGTAACTTTAAAATACTTTCATTTTTATTTCAACCATCTTTTATTTTTTAACGTTTACTATAATTAGCTTACATTTCAAAACATTTTGAACTACAAAATGACTATATTGTTTTGAAAATGTCAAAATAAAAAAATGTTCAGAAAGTTTTTGAGTCACACTTTTTTCCCCAAACCAACCCTCTTCCTTGAACAATCCGTTTCAACAAATTGGCACTTTCCAACAATTAAAAGTTTCAGTGGGAATTCGTAACCAACTTGTTGGGAACATAAAAACTAGCTCACTATAATACTATTGTCTTTTTTGTCCAGGAATTTCAAATCCTGGCTGTTCCCCGGGAAGATATTCCAAATAAAAGAGCCAGAACCTTGGCAAATATTTTACATCTTATATAGTGCCCTTAATCTGTGGCAGAACCCCCAATTATATCATTGATGGTCCTTTGTGTCAACTTTAAGCTTGGAGTTACTGGTAGTTGCTAGTGTTTTCATTGTGTAAAACATGGGTGGTTTTTCAGTAAAAGTGAAAAATTCATAGTTTCTTCATATTAACTTAATGATGCCATTTCAACAAGCTTTCTTTCATTTCCCAAATTCTTACCTGCAACCACCTCCAAAAATAACCATAAGAACTTTTTTTTTTTTTAATTTGCGGGTAGTGCAGTAGGAAACCTGGAGGCTGGCTCTGAGGAGTAAAAACTAAATGCTACATGTAGTATCTCGACACAAAATGACATTAACAATCATAGAAATTGTGTGTCTGATGCATTATGCAGAGCAATGAAAACGAACTCCTTGGGGCCTTACTCTGGAATGTTCAATAGTGTAATACGCAAGAGAGAGGCAAGTAAAGACTGAGGGTACGTCTATACTGCAATTAGACACCGGTGGCTGGCCTGTGCCAGCTGGCTCGGGCTAAGTGGCTGTTTAATTGCAGTTTAGACGTTCAGGCTCAGGCTGGAGCCCAGGCGCTAGGACCCTGTGAAGTGGGAGGGTCCCAGAGCTTGGGCTGCAGCCCGAGCCCGGTAGCCTATACCACAGGTAAACAGCCCCGCAAGCCCGAGTCAGCTGGCACAGGCCAGCCATGAGTTTTTAAGTGCGGTGTAGACATCCCCCGAGAGGCCTGTTTCTTCTTTTAAAGAGGTGCTGATCCAGCATTTTCGAATAGAGGTGTCAAAACTCTTGGTCCTTACATGCTGACTAAAATCATAATCATAAAATTAAAATGACAAGAATACAGCTGGTCCTTTAAGGGCAAGGTTTTGACCCAGACTGCAACTATATAGGAGAGTAAGAACCTTCCTTACTCCTCTGTCTAGGCTACACTGACAAGGGCTAGGGTTCTCCACACATGCTTGCTTCCCTTTTGGAATGAATAGGCAGATACTGGGCGGGAAGGGAGAGAGACTTGACTTGACTCCTCCCTCTTTCCTCGTGTCAGCCAGCTGAGCTAAGTCAGCATTCGAACGGGTAGAAACGTTTCCACTGAAACGTTTTTCGATGCAGGATTGCTATTTGGCCAAAACGGAAACTTCTGCAGGAAATGTCTTTTCCATTAAAGGTTTCAAATTGTCATTGAGAAACCAAACATTTGAAAACAAAACATTTTGAAAATCATCGTTTTTTCAACAAAAAACGTAAAAAAAGGTAAACATTTTCCCCTCGTTTTTTTTTTCTTCCAGAAAAAAGGACATTTCTCAACCAGTTCGAGTCAGCATCCCCGCTGTAGTAGTTTGTGGCTAGTATAGGTCAGTAGTAATTGACAATCCTTCCTGAAGCAAAGGAGAGGCAGATAGCAAATTCCCCTTCTGACAGGCTCCTGTTACTCTTACTATAGTCTGTGTCTGTGTGACACAATTGAGATCAAAGTGGTTTGATAGGTTCATAATTTTAAGGCCACAATGGTCCATTAGATCATTCTATGGCCTGGTATAACACAGGCCACAACATTGTATCCAGGTCCTCCTGTATTGAGCCAAATGGTACTATTCAGATATTACAAAGCAAAATTATTTCCATGAACATTGTTTCTCAAGTGTGGTTCTACTCTGAAAAGTGTTCTACCTCCTTACCCCCCGGATCTGTTCTTTGTATTCAAAGTCCTGTCTGTTCACTGCAGGGACAAAAATGGACTTTTGCTCCTCTGATCTCTACAAAGCAAACGCTAATGAGAAAGGGGAAGGTGCATTTTATGCCTTTTTGCACACAAAAGAAATGGGCTTGGAGGAGTGGCCCTGAGGGTCTAATCTGGCCTGTCGAACCTTAGTTATTAGTAAGCACAAAAAGAAAGGAAGAAAAGAAAAGAAACCAGTGTGTGCTTCCCATCCCAGGTTGCATTTGCAGGACTGGTCATCAGAGAAACTTGCCATTGACTGCAAAATAAGTTAAACAAAAGAGAAATCTAAGGATAATTTTTGTCTCTATCTCTCTTTAAGGTATTTCTGCAGTTTGGCACTACCAAAGGTGTCCTTTTGGGGACATCTGTGCAGTGCAACAGCTAAGAGGGAATAAAACCAAGAGTCAGCACTGGGATGCCTACAGCAGAAGAGCTTTGGTTGGGTACATTAGGATAAGCTTTGTAACAATGAGGCTTGTTAAACTGTGGAATCATCTCCCAAAGGAAGTGGCAGATGCTCCATTGCTTGAGACACTGGACAAAGCATTAAAAATTAATGCTCTGACAGTGGCCTGTGGTCTCTGGGAGATCAGGAGCAAGGGATGGACAAGATGATCTAGTAGTTCTTTTCCAGCTGCAGTTCTTATGATTCTAGGATTCCCGATGCTTAAATAATTCACACTAACCTAGCAATCTCAATCAGTTCTCAACTCTCCCTTTCACACAATACACGTGTATCATATTGCTAAATGACAGTGTGTTTGGCACTTCACCCATGTACCTTCGGCTTGATCTCCTTGGCTGAATTTTTATTTTTGTGGCAGGAAAAAGTCTTCTGGGATCTCTTGCTCAATCTTTTCTTTATGCATGTCCTAATATGTTGCAGCTGTACTAGGCAGTAGGAGCCTGATTTTTCTTAATGGCATGAATGCAAGAATGCATGTGCAATGAGGTACCTAATTTGTATAGGCAATTTCAGTGATTGTGCATGCAAATCATGTAATTTCACATGGTATTTGTCTGACTAGCTATTTGCATGTACAGTTGCAGTAATTGTACACATAATTGTGCATACACTGTTTAAGAAAAATAGGCTCTAAATGTTAATATGTTTACTTGTGAGATTCAAATTTATCTTAGAATATATAATACAGGCCACAAAATTTTATCCAGGTCCTCCTGTATTGAACCAAATGGTACTATTTACCCTTTTTAGTCACTCTCTGATTGACATCTATTCAGAAAACTGTTTCTTTAGGCTGAGTTTATATTTTCCAGATAGAAGTGTATACTGTTTCTACTAAGACCTTATGCTGTCTTTCACATCCACTTGCATTTTATTTAATAATGTACCTGTCATTTTGTCTAAAACATGATGCTGATTCTTTGGTTTTTTCCCCCAAACTCTTCCAAAATTAGACTTCCTTAAATCATAGCCCATGTTCTCAAACCAGCCTTTAAATCTGTGCCAGCAATCAACTACATGTGCAATTTTGTGAGTGCAACAGATTGCATTTGGAAATTACAGAACTTACACATCCAGCAGGTCCCTTATTTGTAAGCACAAACACCAGTATGAATGAAATCAGTGGGAACTGTAAAGAGACAGCCCCTCTTGCGATCAGGTCTGCTGTTTGCCTCCACAAATTAGGTACTAAGAAATCAAATTCTACCATTTGTACCATCAGTTGATTGCAGGAGCAATAATAGAGCCTAGGACAAAGTCCCTTTAAAAATAAAGCCCTTAAAGTTCTCTTGTGGTTTTCATATAAACATGGAATTTGTCATGCACAGTCAGATAACTAATCTGCCTCATCTAGTGTCCTGCCTTCAGCCACAGAGTGAAGCCCCATGCTTCAGATGAAGGCAAAAAGAAAACATAATCTAATTTTAATCTACTGTGTATGTAATGCTAGATATGGGGAGGAAGCCACTGTGGGCTTGTCTACTCGGTGCATTAGACCACACTAGAAGGTTTGTAATATTTGGTTGTACACAGGGAGGACTGAACTTTCTGTAAAACTCCTTCCCCCCCTCCCCCCCCCCCAAATTAACATCACGACAGCATATAAAACAAGAGCTTAGCAATTAGATATGGATATATCACCATCTACCAGTAGAGGTGCTGTCTACACTAAACATTACAGCGTGTAAATTCTAGTGCACACTAGCGTAGACCTACTAACTGGCCCATGTTGACCCTCCTGGTGTACCCTAGCAGTTTCCTAGATAACTTGTAGTGCAGGCCAGCAGGATCCACACAGACTAGTTTGTGTGCAGTACATGGTGCAGTAAAATTCACACGCCTGTAGTGCAGACTAATTCACTTTGTAGACAAGCCCTGTACGTTTGTGCAACATCTAGTATGGGGGGCTTTGATTCTGACTGAGGTTTCTATGAACTACTGTAATACGTATGATAAGCTGGGTTTTTTCTTGTTATTTTGATTAGTTAAAACTATATGAGATGCACAAAAGAGGGATGGTGTTGTAGTTACAAAACTGAACTGCGGCTCAACATATCTGGGTTTAATATGCAGCTCTGTGTGGCCTCATGAAGGACCTGCATAAGGTCTGGAGCCAAAAGAAGGTGAAATTATATACAAAAGGACAGATTTATCAAACTTTGAATCCTCTAATATGATCTGAAACATGGAGGTTGCTTAAACAAGGCATCAGGAGGCTGGATGCATTTCATATGCATTACCAGCAGCAACTACTGGGCAGAAGATGGTTTGATTTGATTTATTGGGGGCTGGCCTTAAGAGGACTGAAGTAATCATTGGTCACCGCCGCCTGGCACTTTTGGGTCATATAGCCTGCACATAGAGCCCTGAAGGTCAGACTTAGAAGAGAACATTGCCCGGCTATGGACTGGCAGCTGCCACGCGGTCATCTGATATTCATCCAGCTGCACCAGATCAGTAATTACCCTGTGAAGCTTTTAGATGTCTAGAATAAAGCTGTGCAATGGGGCCAGGGACACATGGTGCTATGGACCTTTGCTGTTGAAGCTGCTTGTTGTTGTAGCGGTAGCCTCAGGCACGTAACTTCACCTATCTGTGCCTCAGTTCCCCATTTGTAAAATGGGGATAATAATCTTTCCTTTCTCCCACCTTTTGCCTGCCTTTCTATTTAGCTGTTAAACTCTTTGAGGCAAGAACTGTCTCCTACTATGTGTATGCACCATGTCTAAAACAATGAGGCCCCAATCTCAGTTGACCACTATGTGCTACTGTAATATGAATAATAAACGGTACGTACTCTCTGTGCATGCTTGTTTTTCTTTCTCAAGTTGAATTTAGTCATTTTAAATGTCTTATTTAATCCCACCCCGGGTTGGCAAGGGAAAGTATTTTGTACCATTAAAGACTCTTACAATTTGGTCTGAAAAGCAATCATTTAATACTGAACTACCCAGAACTTTATATCTACATATATCTCGAGGGTTTCCTAATATATACTTAGTAGTTTGAACTCAACCATAATTACATCCTTATTATCTTCATAAGATTTACTTATCTCATTATCAACTCCTTTCTATGTTGGAGGTCAGTAGCATTTCCCTTTTATTAGCCATTTAATCCCTCTACCCAGTAGCTCAATTCTGATTCATTCACTTACCATACTTCTCTACAGCTAATATTTCTGACATTTAATACTAACCTCTCCCCTCGTCTTTCACTCTGTCCAAAATAATCTCTACTCCTAACATGCTTGGTAATAAACTCAGGATATATAAGAGTGCTGTGGGGTCACCAATAAAATCTTTGATTTTGCCTTTGCAAGCACGTGTATTGTGGTGCTGCAGTAATATTAATTATTTGCAAAGCAGTTTGTAAAGACTGTAGTGGTAATGGTGGTAAGCTATAAAGACCAGATCCTGCTATTGTTACAGAAGCTGGTCCTAACTTTGCAATCCTTATAACAGCACTTACCCATTTTCTTTCACTTTTCAAACATATTTTGCTCCTGCTACCTCTACCAGTTTGTTTAAAAGAGAAAACATTTACTAGTTTTATTTTTTCTGTATCTTTTAATGATTGCATCTGAGTTTTATGTTTCTTCTTTCCTTTCTCTTGTACTGTCATTCACAGGTAGCTTCTTTCAGCTTCAGTTCTTGTTTACATTTTCTTCTAGGGTTCTCTTTGTAGATAGGAATTCTTCAATCCACCCAGCAGCGGGAGGAGAAAGGTTTGTCAGAGGCAGGCTTTCAACTACTTTCCCAAAGAAATTGTTTCCTGTACATTATCTTGAAGTGACATTAGAAAGTGATTTCTCCCCCCCCCCCCCCCCCCCCTCCCCCTTTCCTGGTTAAACAAACCTTTTTTTTTTTTTAAACAAGGTGATACTTATTTAATTCTGAATGTATTCCAGCTCTTGGCAGCCATAAGCATATTGCTGATTGCATACTAAGTTTAGCAAGGATAACTGCACCAGCTCTGATCTTTTTAGAACATGTATGTGGACCAAAACAGTTTTCAGTCACTTCTGATTGACTCGGGTTTTACTTGGATTTACATTTTGTAAACTTCAAATATTAGGTCTTTGGTAGGATGGTTAAAGTCTCCTTAGCTATATATCATGTGCAGCCTTAATATCTGCTAGGCAGTTTCAGAATTAAAACAGTGTGTGGGGTTCTTTTTAAAAAGCCTGGTGATTTGGGGTCAAGGTTTCTAGAAATTAACAGTAGTGTGGACCAAAGTGCTCATTGCAACCCTGAACAAACAAGAAAGAAAAAGCAAGCAATCACGGGAGTATGGGGTTCTGGTCCATGACTAGGGTTCGTTGGCACTGCTAGTAATAATATTGCACAAGGCAATGTACAACCTACAGAACAAAAATACAGGTTACAATCTAAGTATAAGTCCAGGGAATGCAAAGACACAGTGAGATGAGGTTGGTTGTCTGTGTGTGTGTGTGTGTGTGTGTGTGTGTACACGCGCGCTGGGAGGAGGGGGATTTGGGAACTGGCAGAAGATGGGACCTCCATCTCAACTTTTCTTTGCCTTACTTTTTTCATCCAAGCCTCCAAATTCCCTCTCTGCATTAGTCATGCCCCTTTTGATAAGACTTCCATCCATTCAGACCCTCTTCAGAGGCAGGTACAGTCCCCCCAGACACATACCTGATCCGGTGTGTCTTTTTCCTACACTTGGCAACACTGGAAATAACTTGTCACACCAATGAAGTCTCACTGAATTGAACTGACTGCCATGAAACCACATTTACCAGTTCCTGAACTCTTATTTATTGACGTCTGTTGGGCCTTAATTATGAGAGACAAAATCAATCCCTAGCAGAAGTCAAAGAATTCTCCAAACTCCTCACACATGAGTAGATTTCATTGTTCCCTTCCTTTGCACCATCCTACCTTCACAGTTTGCATCCTTTCCAGCACTGTCCTCTCACATAAAGTCCTGGCAGCCTCTGTCTCAGTTTCTTAATTCCCCCACCTCACATTTAGGGCCCAGCCTGGCTCCCATCAAAGTCAATGCAAATATTTCATTGACTTCAATGGGAACAGGATACGGCTCCACCCCTGTAACGCTTCTTATTACCTGCTTGTCGCTCAGCTGGGTCATTGTGTTCTCTTAGTGCTTGATCCTGTGATTGCTGAGCATCGTCAACTCCCATTGAGGTCAGTGAAAGGCGCTCGGCCACTCAAAGGAGCGCTCTTCATCTGGCAGGGTTTAACCTTTAGGCCTACAAAACTACCGCCTTGGTTAACTATCCCCCCTTTGCCTCTTCTTGCTTTGCCCAAGCCCCTCCAAACGCAAAAGGTGCCAAGCAACTCTGGTGAGATAGCAGGTGTGTTCAGCTCCAGGGCACCTCCACATTTAAATTGTCTCAAATTGCTCCCAGAGAGTCTCCAAGGAGGCAGAATATTTGCTGGAATTGAAATTTCCAACAGTTCATCTCCCCAGGCATGGTGCGAGCTCACCATTTTCCAGAGCACATTCCTCCTCTCACCCTTAATCAAACTCTCTTTGAGTAGAAAGTTATTAGGTCTCTATGAACAAAGGGAAATAATTGCTCCGTAGAGCAGTTGCACTGTACAATTAGAGAGAACACCACTACTCCTCACGCATCAGCCCAGCCCACGGTATCAAGGCTGATGGGGTGGTGCTTTGCATCCCTGGACTGCAATGGGGAAATGAACACTGAAAATACAAAGGAAGAAAATTAGGTGAAAATGCTCACTAATCAAGTATAAAATCAGCCTGAATCTTTCCAAATAATCCTTATCAAGCCGGCATCATAAATCAGTTTAACCTCTGTGATCATTCTCATTTTCTATTGCTAATATAAATACGAAATAGCTCCCAATCCTTTATAGAAAATACCCCCATCGTATCCTGGAACCAATCTGTATTTTAAAACTACCCCACCACAGTCTACCATAGTAAATGTTATATGTTTGGCTCCACTCTACTATTAGGGACAGTTGTTCAATTAGGATGGTTTATCAGGAACAGATGTCATGCAATGTATTTAAGAGGATTTTTACTTTTGTTTTATAGGTACACCCCTGAGCCCTCATGCTGGATAATAGGATCAGTTGAAGTAGCATTGTGTTATTAATTATACCAAATGAGTGAGAGCTCGGCATGAATATTTTAAAGAGAGTGCATAGGAAAAATAATTTTAATACTTTAATTTTTATTTATAAATGCATCATTTTAATACAATGGCTATGCCCATAAGGGGCATAGATAGATAGATAGATATTATTTTCAGCTTTAACATTCTTTCTTTGCATTTTATAACCTCTGGTTTCTGCCCTGTGGGACATGGTGAAATGCCAGCAACTGCTATAAAAGACATTCAGTTAATCGGAGTGAGTTATTTTCCACCAACCAATTTCCCTATTAACCAAATAATAGTGAATCCCAGACAATAAAATTGTCATTACGGTGACAGAAAGGCACTTTTATTGATTAAATCAAAGTAAATTAAATAAAGAAATACTTACAGACATGTAGCTTTAATACATTTCAAGGGAGAATAGCGGTAAGGAGGCTTTCAAAGAGATTTCCACTAGGAGAGTCCAATTTAGCATACTGTTTAGTTCCATGAATCATTACTACTACCCTCGCATTGGGAAGAAACTTACTCTGAAAGCAGTGAAAAGTTTTAAGTAAGTGCAGCTTTCAGGAGCAATGGGAGACTTCCACAACTGGGCACAAAGGAGACGAGGCCTATGGAGGTTGTGTCATAGTTACAGGGCTAGCTGCACCTATGTCTCCTTCATGGTCTCTCTGAGTTCCCCACCCATCCTGGAGTATTCTGCAATTCTCCCATTCTTAGACTGGGACCTGGGCTCTAGTGCCCTGTGTGTTTAGCCTGTAGATCTGACTGAGTTCAAGCACCTGTGGTTCTTCTTTTTGGAAGTCTGGGACCAGTTGCCTATAGAGTGACCAGATGGCCTTCTTAAACTGAAGTCTTGTTTTTGACAGTTGGAACAAAGCATTAGAGGAGAAGGATTTTAAAACAACAAACAGTCTCCATACACGTCTGTCTTTCCTAAAGACTTCCCATCCCCTCTCATGGTAACCTGGGCAGGACTAACTTCTTCAGACATCCCTAATAGGGCGCTTCTGTCTCAGCCCCAAACAACTGCCTGTCTTTTGAGAGAGGAACCCCTTTTATACCCTGCTATAGCTCTTTTGTGATCCTGGATTGTAACCCATGTGGTCACAACCAGTTGTGTAGGCTCAGAAGGAGATCAGGTCAGATTCCTCAGAGCCAATGTTTGTGGCATTGTCCCTTAACAACTCTCTTGCTGAGGGGTAGCTATCTTGAGCCATCCTTTTGCTTGCTGTCTGTTTTTCCAGACAGCCTCCTCACAAGTTAAACCAACAGAGCCATGTAGAAAACACCCCAATAACCAGACCAACGTACTGTATTCATAAATCATTACAAAGCAACTCTGAATCATCACAGGTGGTATTTTCAAAAGCCCTCACTGTTGGCCTAGTTGTGCTCCCATAGAAGTCAGTAGGAGTTTTACCATTTCATTTCACTGGGAGCAGAGTTCAGCTGAGCACTCTTGTCAATCGCACCTTAACAGTACATATGGAATAATCATATTATTTTATAGGACATAATGAAAGCAAATATATGGGAGCTCATAATGCATGTTCCACTGATGCCAGATTCATTATGCTTATAGGTTGTATGCTGTGTCTATAAATACAATGGACCAAACTCTTCCCTGGTGTAACAGCTCTAACCTCAATGCAGTGGCACAAGTCTGAATTTGGAAGTTCATGGAACAGGACAAAAAGAGGGAGAGGTATGCACAGAAAGTATGTGAACAACATGGCACTCGCCCAGTTGTAAATGGCTTGCCCCAGCAGTGCCGTATGCAACCTAGTATCATATTCAAGGCTCTAGGCAAAACTACTGCTAGCATTTAAAAAAATACCAAACAGTGAGGAACATGCCTGGTGTGTAGCAAACTGCTGCTGGGAACGCAAATGCAGGCAGGCGTAGACCCAGGAGATCTGCAGCACAAGGGCCAAAGGCTGTTTTGATTTAGGGACCTAACTCAAACTAGAGAGACTTTCCATTTAATAGCAATTTAAAAACATATTTTCGGCAATAAAGGTGACTAATGCATGGTGAGCGAAGTCTGATTTCCCACCCCTCGCTGGGCAGAAACAGAGACGAGAGTCCAATAAGGTCACATGGAATAATCTATAAATTCAATAGTTCAGGGCAAAATTATCTCGGCATTGTCAGCTCACAGATCTGGATTTTTTTTTTTTAAATCTCCGCCTCTAGCCTTTGACTAGCAAAGCACCAGCAAAGCTATTAATAGGTAGCTGTCTGCAGCCTGTGAACCTGCGAATTTTACGTGCTGATGTCTTAGCAACTTCAGCCCAAGGACCTCAAAGCACTTTGCAAACCTAAGTGAGTTAGGCCTCCTCGCACCCTGTGAGGTCAGGTAAATAGTATCCTCTCTGTTTTACAGACAGGGAAACTGAGGCACAGCAGAGCCTGTTTAAGTGACTTACCAAAGGACACACAGGGAGAATGTGGCAGAGAGGGGAGTAGAACCTAGTTCTGTTGATTGTCACATAAACCACATGATTTTTCTTTCACTGATAGAATGATAAGCCCAATAGGCTCATCCCTGGAAGACTCCCATTGACTCCAGAAGAACCTGCATTGGGTTCCTAGATGCTATAGATATGGGTGTATCATCCTGCGAGATTCCCTAGCAGCCAGGTGCTAGAGATTATGGAGTGTCTGTGCCTTGGAGATCATTCAGGGATGATTCTTTTAGACCAGGGGTCGGCAACGTTTGGCATGCGGCTCGCCAGGGTAAGCACCCTAGCGGGCCGGGCCAGTTTATTTACCTGCTGACGTGGCAGGTTTGGCCGATCGCGGCCCCCACTGGCCGTGGTTCGCCGTCCCGGGCCAATGGGGGCGGTGGGAAGCCGCGGCCAGCACATCCCTCGCCTGCGCCGCTTCCCGCTGCCCCCATTGGCCCAGGACAGCGAACCGCGGCGAGTGGGGGCAGCGATCGGCTCAACCTGCCGCGTCAGCAGGTAAATAAACTGGCCCGGGCCGCTAGGGTGCTTACCCTGGCGAGCCACGTGCCAAACGTTGCCGACCCCTGTTTTAGACTGTAAACTCCCTGGAGCAGGATTTTTGCTTTCTTGTTTCCTCGGGATGCACCTAGCACTTGTGCACTCCACCGGAGACCAATAATAAATCGCTATAGGAAAACTTCATTTATACTGAATCACAGTTCTGTTCATTCTGTCTCATGAAACTCAATCATTAAAAATCTGGCTGGTGTAGGTTGTACAGACTTGGTTGACTCTATGAGGCACTATACGAGTACAGAATAGCTGCATCGCTGTGTTCTCCAGCCACAACTCCAGATCAGCTGTTGAGGGAGTGGGGGGGGGGTCACCCATAGCCATTACACAAAATCAGTACTCTGCAAAGACCTCTGACAGGCGTATTTGGCCGAGTCTGTCTGTGCCCTTCTTCTGCTGCTGGAATTGCATAAAGGGACGGCAGTGTGAGATAGGACTGAGTTGGAGTGCAGCTCCAGTGATACTGCATGAAAATATGGCATAAAAATCATGCACATCAACATCGGATGAGAAAAAAAATAAGTGATGAGCTCTACAAGAGGGAAGTCCTGATGATCTTGGGAATTCATGTATGCTCTGTATTCTACAGGATCATTAAAATTAAAATGCTCAGCCATTACAGACAGGCAAGGAGCCTAAAATACAAAGTCCCATTGTGCTTTGTGAGATACAGATGTGTTTATATGCAACATATTCTAATTTGAATTGGCAGAGCTAAATACAGCAACACAATGTCACCATAACATCCAGGGTGGCTGCAGGTTTGCATTGATTTACCATCGGTTAGTGGTAGCCCTTCATTATTCAGTGCTATTGTAATATTTCTTCTTTGCAATCATTGTGGATAAATGGCTTTATTGATAGCTTGATGGACATTCAGGCTCAGCAGATGTTTTGACTCACCCTGCACCTCCATTCTTTCCTTGCTTGTGTTGGACTACAGTTTACTTCAGTACCAGATGCTGTATTTTTAGAAAATGCATATCTAAATGTTGTTCCAAGGCTATATTTGGACATGCACAGAACAACTTCACTGAATTACACTAAGAATTCGGGAGACATTATTATTTAACATTTGTATTTGCAATAGCACCTAGAGGCCAACAAGACCAAGGGCATGTTGTGCTTAACACTGTCCAAACATAGAGTGAAGTGCAGTCCTTCCCCAAAGAGCGTACCAGCTAATCTCCGATCCTTTAAAGACCTATTTACGTGCTTAACTTTATGCACTGTGAGTTGTCCCGTACGACTTCCATGAAACTGCTCTCCGTGCATAATGTTAAGCATGCGTGGAAGTCTTTGCAGGATTGGAACCCAAAAGACAAGATCTAATAAGAGGATGAGACAAACTAGTGGGCAGTGGGGTAACAGAAACAATAGGATGTGCTCAGTTCTTAGCTAGCAACATTACAGACGCATCTTAGGCTATGTCTACACTACGAGCTAAGGGTGTGATTCCCTGCTCATGTACACATCTTTGTGCTACCGCAATCGGAGCTAATTCGCTCCATGAGCACTAGCATGAGTATAAATAGCCATGTAGCTGTGGTAGCAGCAGCCTCAGTGGTATGGCTGAGCAGAAACCCAACTGTAATGGGTGTGTATGTACTCGGCACTGCTGCTCCTCACGCTATGGAGCTTATACTCATGCTAGCTGGATGACAGCTAGCACACGTATGTGCACACAAGCAAGAGAAGAACACCCCTAGCTCATAGTCTAGACATGGCTTTAGAGTGACACATTGCGGATTGGCAAAGCCTGAGTCTTTTTGAACAAAGTGAGTCTGTAAAAATAAGGACTAGGAAATAGCTTCAGATTTCAAGGATTGTGACTCGCAAAGAAGCTTTTTAAAAACTCCAGAATACTGTAACACACAAAGTATTTTGTTTATTTCATGTATACTAGACAGCAAAATGTAGGCAACTTAGTCAATTAATTAAATCTTAACCTTATGAGGCCTTACTTCAGCCCTTTATTAAATATTAGCTTAGGAGTGGGTGAGGCTGTTGGAGAGCAATTACTGAGTTTGCGAATGATCAAAGAGAGATTTTGCTGTAACTGCAAACCTGATCTAAAGTCCTTTGAAGTCATTAGGAATCTCTCCATTTATTTCACTGGGCTTTGGATCAGACCCCGTGTGCACAATTGCAATTCAGACAACAGGATATTGCAAATGTTAGATGCACAATTTTGCTTGCTTCTCTGCATGTTTTGAGAGTGACATATTGTGCAGGTTTAAACTTCTACCCTACAAAAAAATAATACTATTCAGTGGCTCCCTGTGAAAGGCAATGCTTCCCTTTGGAACATGGAGAATGTTAAGGTTCCATTATGGGAGGTGCAGCTTTTGGAAAGCTGAGCTTGGAGAACCTGAATGTAGTGGTTAGTTTATTGGAAAGGATACTCGGTACTTGATGGGTACATTTCTTTGGTTGCTCTGCCTGACCTTAGTTTGTATTTTTTTCCAGTGTCCACTCATGGGACATTGTTGCTTTCAAATATATCTCTTTCACAGCATGGAAATTCCATGCATGACAAAAGGGGCATGTCATGGGCCAAGCCACACACCCAGGCAGGGACATAAGAGGAGTAAAGGCCTGGTCTACACTACACAGATCCATGTAAGCTGCCTTGCATCAACCTAGCTGTGGAAGTGTTTTCACTTATGTCACCAGGAGCCAAATTTAAGTGCCTCTCTACATCGATTTAGTAACATCACCTCACCGAGTGGCGTAAAGTAATGGTCAGTGTAAATAGGTTAACACAGTGTCAGTGTAGACACTGTGTTGCTTACATGGCCTGTTACTGGCTCCAGGAGCTCTCCCACGATGCCCCACACTGACAACACAATCGATACAAGCGCTCCTGGTGCGGAAGCGCACCGCCGACACCAGGGGCCAAGCGTGCATGCACACAAGTGATTTAATAACTGCGGTGGTTGTATGTCAGTTAGCTCGACATAATTTTATAGTGTAGACATGGCCTAAGATATATACTCACCCATGCTCCTGTGCAACCTCCTCAGTTCTCAGGTCCAGGCATGGAGGGTTAAAGGGCACCTTGTGGTGCCCAACCTTCCACTGAGCAGGGTGGAAACGGGCATGGAAGGGTAAGGAGTAGACTCTTTCCCCAGCATGCTTCTCAGTATGGCCACTTCTCCTTGCATGGGGCGGATTATAAATGCACAGTCTTGAACTAAAATAAAAGGGAAATCAAAGCTAGGCCAATTCTCATCCTTTCTGTTTTTCTGTAATAAATATTTCATTTTCTTGAGTGTTTAGGACAATGTCTGGCTGTACATATAATTTTCCCTGTATTTTATTTTTTTAAAGTCAGTTGATCTCCAGCCAGGCTAATGGATGAGGAATAGTTTGATCATATCTGCCCCTGGTGTAGCAAATGTCACCGGCATGTCATGACAAATGTCACGGCTCTCTTGTTTCACAGGCAAAAGCATCAGTTGAAACTTGCCACTCATATGAAAACTAGCGATGTATATTAATGCATAAGTAAAACTGATTTTTACCCAGATCCACAGTAGTGGAAGAAAAAATGCCTGTGCATTCACTCGGTGGCAGAAATGAAACCCAAGATCAATGTCTTACTCTTTTTTAGGTCTGATGTGCAAGGTAAAACTATTCTTTCTCTCTGCAATAATGTCAAGCAGAGAGAAATATGCACCTAGATAGGTCACGGTCAGTTCAGAAACAAAACATTTTAAGAATAAAATGTCTCCATATATTTTGTGTATTTTTTAAAAAAAGGAATGATTATGATATCTGGCTAAAATTTAAAGAGCAGGAGAATTTATGGTTTGTTTTTACTACTGAGATTGTTCTCTACTTGGCTGCCTGAATGTGCTAGCCTTTTGGTGAAGACAAATAATGTCTGCCTATCTGACACATTGATTTGCATGTCATTGCCAACTGTGTTTTGTGATATGGCCCTGTATGTTTCCTAATGTTTACAGGAAGAGAGTGAGAATGAAAAATTCCTGGACCAGCTATTGAGAAACTGGAAACCACGGGATACTGTACACGTGGGGAGACTGTAACAGCTCAGACATCTGTTGGGTGATAAGCACAACTAAACATAGATCATAAAAAAACAAACTGATGTTACACAGAGGACAACTTCCTGATCCTGAAAGTTGAGAAGACCGCCTGGATTACGAGAGCAGGGCCCAAACTAAAACCTTTCAGGTCCAGAACTGGATCACAACTTTTGAGCATTGTCCCATCTCTACCACTTAGCAATAGGGAATAACTGATGCAGAACAAGAGAACTAATGCTAAGGACCATGAGGTGTTTGAATTCAACACACTTGTGGCCAAATCCTGACTAGTCCTTGTGCCTTCCTGCCCGAATGTACTGAGTCAGTAGAATTGCTCTGGGTCTATGGAGATCCAACCAGGATTCTGGAAGCCTGCACAGTGATTTGCACTTCCTGTGTACTCTGCTCCCTTGGAAGAAGAATCAAAATCGTGCCTAGAACCACAAGCTACCACTGTCCCACCTCCAGCTGGGGGTGCAGGCTCTGGGGTGGGGCCGGGGATGAGGGGTTTGGGATGCAGGAGGGGGCTCTGGGCTGGGGCCAAGTGGTTCAGAGTGCAGGAGGGAATGTGGGCTCTGGCTGGGGGTGTGGACTCTGGGGTGGGGACAGGGATGAGGGGTTTGGGGTGCAGGAGGGGGCTCCAGGCTGGGGCAGGGGGCTGGGGGTGCGGGCTCCGGGTGGGGTCAAATGAGGGGTTCAGTGTGCGGGAGAGGGCTCCGGGCTCGGGCAGGAGGTTGGGGTGTGGGGAGAGGGGGCAGGACTCCATCTGGGGGTGCAGACTCTGGGGTGGGGCCGGGTATGAGGAGTTTGAGGTGCAGGAGGGGGCTCCAGGCTGGGGAAGGGGGTTGGGGTGTGGGGAGGTGAGGGCGCTGGCTGGGGGTGTGGACTCTGGGGTGGGGCTGGAGATGAGGAGTTTGGGCTGCAGGAGGGGGCTGGGCCCCAGGGTTGGGGGGCGCTTGGGGGGGGCTCCAGGAGGGAGTTTGAGTGCAGGAAGGGACTCCGGGCTGGGGCAGGGAGTCGGGGTGCAGGAGAAGGTTTGGGGTGTGGGGTCCTAGTGGCGCTTACAGTGGCTCCCAGGAAGTGGCCGCCAGGTCCTGCAGCCCCTAGACGCATGGGCAGTCAGGGAGGCTCCACACGCTGCCCTCACGCCTGCAGTCACCACCCCCGCAGCTCCCATTGGTCGTGCTTCCCAGACACTGGGAGCTGCGGAGCTGGCCCTCAGGGTGGGGGCAGCGTGCAGAGCTTCCCTGCCCGCCCATGTGTCTAGGAGTTGCAGGGACCTGGAGGCTGCTTCCAGGAGCCACGCGGAGCTAGGGCAGGCAGGGAGCTTGCCTGAGCCCCGGGCCCCCACAGCGCCACCGACCAGACTTTTAACGGCCCGGTCAGCCGTGCCAACCGGACCAAAGCCGCCAGGGTCCCTTTTTGACCAGCCATTCCTGTCTAAAACTGGACTCCTGGCAACCCTAGATAGAAGAGTCCTTCTTCCAAACAACCCATTTGGAATGGACAATCAGGAGGTGATGAGGACTTTCTAAGTATGTTTATTGATAACAGGCAAGTGTAGGAATATTTTGAAAAATTGAATATATGAAGTTCTAGGTGATGTTCACTATGAAAATTTCTTTATGGTTAATTTACTGACCCATTGGTAATGACTTTAAATCGTGGAGACTGAGGAAATATCAGAACAAATGCAGTAACAATCTTTTTAAAAGATCAAGAATGTTGTTCTGGAAATTATTAGCCAGTAAGTCTAAAATTTCAGACCCTCGTGAAATAATGGAACAAATATTCACACACACACAATCTGTGCACAAAAATCTGTAAAATAAATAAATAATAAATAAATAAAAGAACTATGACGACACAAATTGCTTTTATACATCTCAGTATTCAAGGCTGAATTTCTATTGTTAGACCCCTAAATGTGCATTTAGTTTGTGCACCTAAATATTTAATTAAGGCATTTAAATGAGCATTTACTTAGATAGTAAACTTTTCGGGGCAGGGATTTTTGTGTGTGCTGTGTTTGTACAGTGCCTAGCACAAGGGAGATCAAGTCCATGACTGGCACTGGCATAATACACCTAATAAATAATGTACAACTCCTAGCACAGTGAGGTCCTGATCCGTGACTGGAGCTCCTGGGTCCAGATTTTTAAGGGCATTGCAGCACCTAAATAACTTTACATTCTGGTCCCTGGGCACTACTGCAATATAAATGATGATAATAATAGATGCCTAAAATGAACATTTAGGTAGCTACCCTGTTTCCCCGAAAATAAGACAGTGTCTTATATTAATTTTTGCTCCCAAAGATGCGCTAGGTCTTATTTTCAGGGGAGGTCTTATTTTTCCTGGAGCTTCGGGGCCTTATATTCCGGGGTGGCCTTATTATCGGGGAGGTCTTATTTTCGGGGGGATGCCTTATATTACAGCGAGAGGCAAAACTGGAAGTAGGTCTTATTTTCGGGGGATGTCTTATTTTCGGGGAAACAGGGTATATACAGATTAATTCACCCCTTTTCGGTGCCCAAATATGAAAATTGGATCCCTTCAAGGAGAAAACTACGCCAAACCATTGTCTGATTGCTCTTTTTTGTTTAAATTATAAAATAAGTAGTTGAAGGGAACGCAGTACATCTAATTTAGCTACATTTTCTCTACAGCACTGGCTCAAGTGCCTCACAAAATCCTACTTTGAAAAGTAATTCAAATTGAGTTGGCTATCAGCGTAATCACATGGATTGAAAATTGGCTGAAGGACAAGCAGCAGTGTATCAATTTGGAGGGAAGAGTCTACTAGGGTACTTCAGGGATTGGTGTTAGGCCTTAGTTTATTTAATGATCTGGAAGATGGGGTAAACTGCAGATTAATGAAAGATTATTCCAAATTAGGAAGTGTTGCAAGCACTACTGAAGAGGGAAATAATAATAAAAAGGGAACTATAGAAGCAAGATAACAAAATATAATTCACTCTGCAATAATGTGTGCTAAAATATCTGGGAAAGAAATTATCCAAAATGTGGATATTCAGTGGGAGAAAGCAACTTGGAAGTGACCTCAGCTAACAATGGACAGCAAACTGAGTCTGATCTTGCAATCCAGAGTGGGGCACTGGGGGCCAGTGTGATTTTTTGACATATCTGAGAAGCATCAAGTCATGTTGCAAGGAGATGCCTCCTAAATGGCACGTCTGAGGCCAGCACTAGAATACCCAGAGTTCTGAACTGGAATTTTCATAAGTGCTCCGTACTCACCAAAGGCTGTTCCCATCAAGCTTCAGAGATTGAACACACCTTTCTTTGCAGGGTAGACTTACTCTATCTTGTCTATCTTGGCTGAGCGGATATGGGCTATGGTGAGTAGCTACATGTCTGAAGGGTGTAACCAACAAAGAAGGAGAGGGATCAAGTACAGTAGTCACCAGACATGGAATGAAGTGGGGTCAAGGGAAATTAAGGATAAATATCAGGAAGAATTTCAACTGAGGAATATTCTCCAAAGGGAAGTGGTAGGGTCCTTGTTTCTTGAGATATATTTACCTGCACTGGACAAAGCACATAAGAATATAATGCGCGGCACATTCCTGTATTGACATACCCTGATCAAGTTTTTTCCCCCCACATTTCTAACTTCAATTACTTTATGAACATGAATTGTAAGCTTCATTGGAACAGGCATAGGAAGTTACTTTATGTTGGAGAATGAAAAGATGATGCAATCATTGTTTCCCCCTCAGAAACAAAGGAGCCATTTGCCATATTTTTTTTTCATTTCTAAATCATTCTTGAAATTATTGTTGTCACTTTGTCATGACAGTGGTTTAAGAGGACATTAGTGGTTACATTTCTTTTGCCAGCTAGATTGGCAATAAGTAAATATCTTAATCGTAAGGAGACAGGAGTGCAACTGTCACTTATTCTTTAAGTAATAAGGTCTCATCTGCTATTGTGAAGAGTAGTAGATTGGTGGCCGCGTGATGCTGTAATAAAGTGATTGGAAAGTTTAGAACTAACATTCATCTGTTGAATAATCTTTGAAAGTGACCTTATCCCTCATGATAAAGAATGACTAGTCATTTGACCAACACAGCAGAAAATGCAGATACAGAGCAGCTGTATTCAATTGTTTAATTTAGCCTTCACTAGGGTCTGCTAATCAGGGCCGGCCCACAACATTTTGGCACCTGAGGCGGGGAGCTCAAATGACGCCCCCATGCCCCCTCGCTTGGGCCAAAACTTTGAAAGGTCTCAATTCTGCCTTCTTCCTGTTCTACTCCTCTCACGGTGCTGCTCTGCTATCTACCCCAATAAAGGAGAACTAACAACTTAAAATGCCTTGTTCAAAAATTTTAAGTAACAATTAACTTTCAAATGCCTGAACAGCAAATGTAACTTTTCTTGTCTGCATAGTAAACACTGGCATTTTTATCTGTTTGAATAATCAAAGTGGTGCTTTCCGTGCCTTCTTGGTTACAAAGATGTGAACTGCTTCCTGAAGGTCCACAGTCTGGCCAGCTCATGCTCTATTGAGATGGTTGCAAGGCCGACCAGCCTCTCCTGTGTCATTGTGGAGCACAGATGTGTTTTTATTAACTTCAGCTTGGAGAAGTTGCGTTCTCCACTGGCAACTGTTACAGGAAGTGTTAGAAGTATGTGCAGAACAACAAAAGCATTTGGAAACAGGGTGGTCATCTTATTTGTGCACATATATTCCAGAACAGCCTTTGGAGTTGATCCTGCTGAAATGTATCTTGAAAGGGCTTTCAGTTCATTACCTAAATCACTCGCATCAATATCGTGCATGTCATCATGTGTCAACACTTTCTCTAGTGCCCTGCATTGCTGGTGTAGGTCGTCTTCAGGTATAGTGAGGAGTTTTGGAATATCATACAACATCCCAAATATAGTGCTGTGTTCCTTGAGCTGCATGAAACGTTCTTCAACTGACTGTATTGCACAATCTAGCACCTGGTTAAAGAATAGCATATACAGGTCTGTTGCATCTTAGGCGCATTTAACATGTGCGATTTCAGTTTTATGCAGTCAGCAAAAAAAAAAAAAGAGAAAAATAACAATTTAAATACTGTTTCTGTAGTGCGGGCGATTCCGCCCGCCATTACACTCAATGTAATTTTGACTATACGCGATTTTCGCTTTAGGCGCTGACTGCGGATCGTAACCCCAGCGTAAGATGAGACAGACCTGTACATGGAATGTTATATTTAATATATTCATGAACATTAAAGATGGTAAAAAAAAGATTTTGGGGTGAACATTTTTATTGAAATTTTGAAAACTCAAAAATGTTCAGATCTAATAGATATATATTTGAGTTTTAATGTATTTATTAAATGTAGTGAAGTTATTCCAGTTATACACTGGTATAACTCAGATTAGAATCTCGCCCCCGTGCAAAAACTTGTTAAATCATTTGAAAAATGGGGGGCAGACAGGGAGATTTCACCATGAATAGTAAAAGATATAAAAGAAACAAGGCAAAGAATTCAAGGAAACTTCCCACAGACTATCACACTAATTAAGGAAGGAGGAATTCTAAATACAGTATCACATTCATTCAGAGAACATAAGAGTGGCCACAGTGCGTCAGACCAAGGTCCATCTAGCTCAGTATCCTATCTTCTGACAGTGGCCAATGCTAGGTGCCCTAGAGGGAATGAACAGAACAGGCAATCATCAAGTTATCCATTCCCTGTCATCCATTCCCAGCTTCTGGCAAACAGAGGTTAGGGGCAACACCATGCCTGTCCATTCTGGTTAATAGCCCTTTATGGACCTAGCCTCCATGAACTTATCTAGTTCTTTTTTTAATCCTGTTATAGTCTTTGCCTTCACAACATCCTCCGGCAAAGAGTTCCACAGACTTACTGTGTGTTGTGTGAAAATATACTTCCTTTTGTTTGTTTTAAACCTGTTGCTTATTAATTTCATTTGGTGACCCCTAGTTCTTGTGTTATGAGGAGTAAATAACACTTCCATATTTACTTTCTCCACACCAGTCATCATTTTATAGACCTCTATCATATCCTCACCCTTAGTCATCTCTTTTCCAAGATGAAAAGTCCCAGTCTTAATCTCTCCTCATGTGGAAGCCATTTCATACCCCTTATCAGCTCCCTAGTGATGCTCTCTGCAAGGGTTGGTTTCCAAGGCCCAGCTGAAATTTCTGTCCCTGAGATCTCTAAAAAAAGACACAGGACTCAACTGTGCTGAATGCAAAAGTTTAGCAAACTGTTAACTCGAAATGAGAATAAATACATCCTGTTTTAAAAATTTTTAAATTATGAGATGGATCTTGAGTCATAACATTTTTAAAAATAATACATTTGGGGAAGGGGAGGTATTTGCTTTTTGTCTTCTGGGGCTTTAGGATGCACTTGGTTCCCATTTTCAAGACTTTCTTTGCAGTCATGAAGGCTAGAAACTTACTTTTAGTTTTTAAATGAATGCTGAGATTCTCCCCTAATCACATGACTCCAGGAGCTGGGGCTTTTGGAAAAACTCCAAATATCATGAGACTTGTGATAAAATCTTGAGAGTTGGCAATAGTATAGGTAATTCTCCTTTACTATGCTACCATGTTGGCTCATTCTAAGTCCTAGCCTAACCTGAGCAATCACAAAAAAGGACTGACTACAAGTCGTCTACATCTCAAAAATACTTAGTTTACAAATGTCTCAAAAATACGTCCACTGAAAATGGCTGGGAGACTCCAGTGCTTCCAATTGATCCCATAAAAAGTCCACCTATGATCCTTTAAAACAGGATGTATTTATTCTCATTTCGAGTTAACAGTTTGCTAAACTTTTGTATGTGTGTTCCGAATGCAGCCAGAAAATGGATTTATCAGAAATAATTAATATTTTTGTAGCACACACTGATTGCTGCAGCATCACATCTGAGTGTTGCCCCTATCATTGCAAATCATTTCCTAAAGGTGTCATGCAAAAGCAGAATATGCCTTTTTGAGTAGTGTAATGTCCACAGAATGTAAGATTAATGCTTGTATAGTACAAGGATACATGTTAAGATTTGCAACTTTTTTTTTCTTACTAACCTTGTTGATGTCATGAATATCAATTTCCATCTTTTTTTTTCCAGATAATTTAACACTCCATTTAATCATCCTTGGTAATGCAAATCATATCAATTCTGCTGCCAGAGTACAAGGTGATCTCCATTGTATCTTGTTATAGGTGGGAGATCGATTTTCCCCCCCCTTTTTTTTTCTTTTCCTTTTTTAAAAATATTTTTGATCATCCAAAATTTGGGGCGTTTCAAATCAAAAAGGGGAATCTTTAACCATCTAGAAAGTATCATACTTTATTCATCAGTTTTTCTGCCTCTCACTCACCATTTTTTTTCCTTTTAGTCCATTTACATTTATTATCTGATTCCAGAAAAAACTAATCACATCTAGCAGCCAAAGAACGTACAATTAGATGGTTGCCTAGCTAACGTGGGAAACAACATTGCTGGTCTCTTACTGTGGCTTTTGCTATGTCTTTCTAACAGGCCAGTGAAAACCCTTCAGCTGTCCTGACTCTAATATCCTAGTCGCCCCAAAATATTCCAACCCCGCCCCTCTTCTCTGCAAAATTAATCATCTCCAGGTCACAAATAGCTGAATCCCCCTGTTGCATAGCATTTACCTTGTTCCTCAGCTCACCATCAGAATCAATGCAAGCTCTCTCTCCTTTTCAGAGACAAGACAGCATCCACATTGTTTCATTCTATTGCAGCATATATCATTTTAACACAAACCAGCCCCCTTAGTAGTTAGGATGAGGCAAACATTTTCAAAATAGAAATTGATGGAAAGACTAAAGAAGCTGTTTTGGTTTGCTTTGGGTTTTTGATCCTATGCTTTACCATAGTCTACTGTTCATGGTGATAACGTTAATTGCAGATAGATAGTTGTGTGTGCACAGTACATGCCTAAAGGCTATCTAAGCACATAATATGTTAGATCTGGGAAATTCATATATTGCATTATATTTCTGCCTACCAAGATCTGTTAATTCAATAATCACTATTGCTTAAAGCCTATAAGGCCCTTTCTAGACTCAAATAGAAATGGCACATTATCTTCAGATTATTATTTTGCCCATATTTTTTAGTTGGCCTGTTTTCCCTCCTCTACCCACACCACTGTTCTTAAGGTGGCTATCGCTGCAGGAAATTACTTCCAAATAAATTATTGGAAGGAGGCAATGTACTCTGGTAGTTAGAGCACCAGAATGAGACTCATGAGACCTGGTTTCTAGTCCCAACTCTGTCACTGGCTGGCTAGGTAAGTTAAACACTGTGATCTACATCAGTAAACTGGAGAAAATGCTCTTCACCCAACTCTGTAAAGGCCCAGTGCTGGAAGATGCTGCTTACTCTCAGCTCCCACTGACTCAGTGGAAACTGAGGTTCTTGGGTACTAAACAGGAGTTGTTTAGCACCCTCTCAGGATCAGGCCCTTTAATGGTTTGAGACATCTGAGTGACAAGTGATGAGTGCAAATATTGTTGTTGTGTATTATAAACAGAAGTGGCGTAGATACGGCATGGTCTGCACTGGGGATTTGCCTTGGCTACAGCCAGCAGGAGCCAGGCAGCAATGTAATAGCTTAAAAGGAATCCAGGCATGTTAAGTTATGGCAATGGAGCTCAGTGGTTTGAGTATTGGCCTGCTAAGCCCGGGGCTGTGAGTTCAATCCTTGAGGGGGCCATTTAGGGATCTGGGGCCAAAATCTGTCTGGGGATTGGTCCTGCTTTGAGCAGGGGGTTGGACTAGATGACCTCTTGAGGTCCTTTCCAACCCTGATATTCTATGATTTAATGCCAAGTTAAAGCACCCAAACAACCTTAACTCTGCCTACTAGATGATGAATACATTTTGGTCCAAGTTTATATGAACTCTTCTTTTTCTGTGTGGAAATATAGGGCGTAACAAAGAAGTTGAATCCCTTTTTAAATGCAAAACTCAGCTAACCCTTAACTATGGAGCTGTGACTGGCTACTCCGTTGTGTACCTTTGATAAAATGTACTGGATATAGGAAAAAATGCAATATACAGAAATCATATTTTTCCTCTTTTGTGTGTACCAAGAAAACCAGAGTCCTGTGTGCATTTAAAACATTTCAACTGTGCCCTCAGGCAGAATATAGATTATTTTTTTTCTTCTGGAAGAGATTCTCTTTTTTTATTTGATTTGAAGGGTCTCAGACCCTGATGCACAATAGGTAAGGACACACATTTTTGCCTGATAACATATTGATATTTTTATTTAGCATGCAAGACTGTTTGCAGCACATCAGAGGGTACTCTGAATGTTTATAAAAAAGGATATCTGAAGGAAATTACTGCTCATCACAGCTGAATAATGAATGGCAAATAATAAACATTACCATGTTTTTGTGCAGAGGCATATAAGCAGATGGTGAGCTCACCATGCTTTGAACACTGTGTACACATGAGTTAGAATCCAAATGTACCCTTAACCTGGGGTTTGTCTCCTTATTTTATTTATTTCAGATTTATAATTAATAGTTTTAAAGGATTTGAAGCCCATTGACATGGATGGGAATCTTCCCATTGACTTCAGCAGGCTTTGAATCAGGCCTGAAGTTCTCATCCCTTTCTCTAAGCACTTTTGGTGTTAGTTAAAAATACAATTGCATGAAAAACCAAACCACAAAGTCATGGCTGACCTTGTATCTTGGGTGGAGGAACAAAATATAACTAAACTATTTAATCAAAAACTGTACGGCTCAAAAATTATGACTAACTTGTCAGATTGCTGAACTTCTCTAGCCTGTAGTTAAAATTCCCATTTTATACTCAATTCAATGGCAAAAGCTCCCATTGATTTTATTGGTGTGGAGTCTGGACCGATCGAGTTATTATACTTTTCTGCACAGTACTGTCAGAGGAATGAGACAATGCTATGTGCGGTTTGGATGGTAGGGTTATACGTTGTTTGTTTGTTCTTCTTTTGTTCAACCCATTTCTAGTAAAGAAACAGATCACACAGGGCACGAGGGGTTATCTAAAAATGGTATATATTATATTTCTTTAGTTCCTCTCATCCCAAAGGTGTGAGCCCTCACTCACATGGGTTGGGTAGTCCAATTGGAGACGACATGGACTACACATATGCTTAATAATTGCAGAATCAGTTCTCTTTATAAATATAGTACCTCTGTATAGCAGCCACCTCTGAAATTAGGGAGCAGCAAACAACTGGTGAGAGAATGTGGGTGGAACGGTGGAATTTTGGCCAAGGGCTGCTGTTATTAAAGGTGTCCTGGGACCTTCAAGGTCTGTTTACTTCAGTACTTTACAAATGCAAAGTACTCCACTTAGGAAGGAACAATCAGTTGCATCCCCATACAAAATAGGAAATGACTGCCTAGGAAGGAGTACTGCAAAAAGGGGATTTGGGGGTCAGAGTGGATCACAAGCTAAATATGAGTCAACAATGTAACACTGTTGCAGAAAAAGCAAACATCATTCTGGGATGTATTAGCAAGAGTGTTGTGAGCAAGACACGAGAAGTAATTCTTCCGCTCCACTCTGTGCTGATTAGGCCTCAACTGGAGTATTGTGTCCGGTTCTGGGCGCCACATTTCAGGAAAGATGTGGACAAATTGGAGAAAGTCCAGAGAAGAGCAACAAAAATGATTAAAAGTTGAGAAAACATGACCTCTGAGTAAAGATTGAAAAAAATTGGGTTTGTTTCATTTGGAGAAGAGAAGACTGAGAGGGGACATAACAGTTTTCAAGTACATAAAAGGTTGTTACAAGGAGGAGGGAGAAAAATTGTTCTCAGTGTCGGAGGATAGGACAAGGAGCAATGGGCTTAAATTGCAGCAAGGGTGGTTTAGGTTGGACATTAGGAAAAACTTCCTAACTGTCAGGGTGGTTAAACACTGGAATAAACTGCCTAGTGACGTTGTGGAATGTCCATCATTGGGGATTTTTAAGAGCAGGTTAGACAAACACCTGTCAGGGATGGTCTATGTAATACTTAGTCCTGCCATGAGTGCAGGGGACTGGACTAGATGACCTCTCGAGGTCCCCTCCAGTCCTATGATTCTATGATTAGACTACTAAGCCATCCCTTCTGGCTAAAAACAAAAGCTCTAAGTGAATGTGACTTTTTTTAACTACTTTAATCGTTTTTGTTGGTAACATTGTGATTTACTAATTTAGTATTATTATGTAAGAATAGGTTAATTTGTTGGGTGGTTATTAAATAAAATACCGGCAATGGAAAATTGACTTTATTTGAGAATGAAAGTCCTTTGAATCCTTTATATTGAATTATTTGTAAAATTCTTTGCAAAGGGCTCTGTATCTGTTTGTTTTCCTTTGAAGTGAATAAAGGTTTATGGGGACTTATACCTGGGAGCATGTTTATTCATAAGAAATAGGGTTTACACAGTAAGGGAGGCAGTTGACATGTCTGTTCTTATGGGAGACGAAACTGTCAACCTGAGGAGGAAATTCTGTCAGAACTTCAAATGAAAACATTATAGGTTGGGAGGGAGAAATTTTTATCAGGACTGGGTAATTACATAACAGACCAGATTTCTCTTTAGTTAAGAAAGGCAGAGATGCAAAGCTTAATGGACACCTGCCATGACACTACAGGCAAGTCTCATCTTACGAGGGGGTTCCATTCCGCGGTTAGCGCGTAAAGTGAAAACCGCGCATAGTCAAAATTACATTGAGTTCAATGGCAGGCGGAATCGCCCGCACTACAGGTACAGTATTAAAATTGTTATTTTTCTTTTTTTTTTTTGCCCACCGCATAAAGCTGAAATCGCGCATGTTAAATGCGCGTAAGATGCGACAGACCTGTAGTTGAAATTGCCTTCTCTTGCCATTCCTGGGAATTCTGTTTGGGATGGGGTACAGCACCAGCTTTGTTTGTGTGACTGCTAACAGGAGTTGATCAGAAAAATGAGGGGAGGGGAAGTTCTTTCAGAAAAAAATGTTGGGATGGGAGTGATAGGGTGTCCACCTCTCACAAGGCCTGAAGGGCTAAATTAGGCCAATTAACTTATAGGTCACACCTGGAAGAGAGCCAGGGGGTTGTGAAGGGCTAATTTGCTGATAAAGTCCAGCTGGGGGAGGAGCTGGGCCGGGTTTATAAGGCCAGACAACAGAAGGGGGCTGTAGGGAAGTAGTCTGCAGTCGTGTGTGGGCTATAGAGAGTAGCCTATAGTTACTCCCTGGGAGGAGGGAGTTTGAGCTGGTATACCCAGAAAAGATGGGGACCAGAAGCTGTATGAAGGAGTCCAGGGAAGAAGCAACATGGCTTGAGGGAAAGCAGACCACAGTGGCAGTATAGGGTCCCTGGACTGGAACCTGGAGTAGTGGTCAGGCCTGGGTTCCCCTACCGGCCCCTTGGAAGTGGCCCTAACAGTGTCAGAGAAGACTGCCTGAGACTGTGTGGGAAGACTTTGGGTAACCCTCAGAAGGGGAAACCACATAGTGACCTGGCTGAATCATGGAGAGAAGGCTGCAGTTCCTCAAGCGAGGGGGGCTGCAGGGCAAGACAGGCTGGGTGAAGACACCACCAGAGGAGGATGCAACGTCTGGTAGAGCTAATCCCCAAGATGTCCCGGTGGAGGCGCCACCGGTGGTGAGTGCACCGTCACAGAAGGAAAGGGAAAAAATCATTATCATTTTCACTGAAAAGTTTGGAATATTTGTCAAAAAGCAAAAAAGTGAAGTTCTTTTTCAAAAACTGTTGAAAATCAGAAAAAAATACAATTTAAAACTGAAAACTTAGTGTTCTGATGAAAAAGTTTTTCTGATTTTTCAGCAGTTTTCTGCCAAAAACTTCAGTTTTCAGGAAAGGCAGATGCTTTCTGTGAAAATTCTTATTTAGTCAAAAACTCAGCTCTTTGTTGAAACAAATTATTCATGCAAATTGTTCAAACATGTTTTAATGGTAGCTTTAAATGCTATATAAATGCCTATTCACTCCAGTTTTCATTGTAATACTATCCTGGAATTACAAAATATATATATATATATATATATATATATACACACACACACACACCCCTAAAATATATGTGCAATATATCTACATATTTATATAGTGAGAATTTACACCTCCTTGTGCCGTTTCAAATGTCTTACTGGCAACTGCAAATATCAAAGGAAGTCAACAGCTGAACTATTACAACATTATAATTTGACAGCACATTTTGTGTTTATCAGACATTGCTTCTTTGCCCTACATTTTCTATGCACATTTCTTGTCCGTTGGGGTTCTGTTAAAGGGAAACTTGCACACTGGGTATTTCAAAAGTGATGAAACATAAACATAAATTCATTTGCCTTTTCTTCCTTGCCGTATATTCTGCAGCACTGCATTCTAATGTGCAGGAGGCATCCGTCATGCCAGCCTCTTTTTTTTTTTTTTTTTTTTTTTTTTTAATCCGATGTTGTCTGTTCTGTGCTTCTTTCCTTGTATCTACTATTTTTGAAGGAAGATGCAAATTTCAGTATAGAGAAATCATCTAAATGCTGTTGTTTGTTTCAGGTAGAGCGGGATTTATTGTGCTTGGTCAGTGCCATGTTGGTAATTTTACATTCATTTCATCTTTGCTGGAGGGCCTGTTCCTGAATAATAATGTCCCTGGATTTTAAAGCATAGCTACTGTACGTGAGGTGCTGCTGGGAAAAAAAGCAATGATGGTTGAGGAATATTAGGTAGAAGAGTCTTTCTTTTATGGAATGCTTCCCTTTTGCATCAGACCCAACACAATAAAAAATATTTCTGTAATACTTCTTTCCATTCTTCCATAGCGAGTCTCTACCATTCAAAATAATACTGAGCCCTGGTTTAGGGATTTGGACCCTGATCCTGCAATGCACTTAAGCATGTGCTTAGCTATAAACATGTGAATAGTCCACTGAGGTCATAGCGATTCATGCTTATGTGCTTTGCTTGATGGGGGGGCCTGGCTGGGGAAGGTGTAATTGCTCACTGTCCCTACATTTCGTGTGCCCTCTGTCTTTGTAGAATCTTCTATCCACTTGTGGAACCCTCATAATTGCTTCCTGGGCCCGTCTTTTCATTTTTAATAATGTGAATTATTACTTCGAGAGAGGTTCATTTAGTTCAGCAACTTCCCTGGTCTGTAGTTCAAGGTCAATGGTGGATCCTTGGGGTACTCACATAAAAGGTCTCACTTGGGCTCAGAGGGAGTCAAGGATGGCTAATGCCATGTCAGCTCCACTGTCCTCTCATGATCTCGTAGACATCCAAATGAATTTTCTGTCCCTTTCTATTGCCTCTACTAGTCTTTTTGATAGACAGCCCAATAGTAGGCAAACTTTCCTATGGCCAGGAGAATAGGCAGAGACTAAGGCTATGTCTATACTACCATTTTTGTCTGTATAACTTCTGTCGCTCAGGGGTGTGAAAAAACACCCCCACACGAGCAACAGAAATTACACTGACAGAAGCGCCCAGGTGGACAGTGCTGTGTCAGCAGCAGAACGTCTCCCGCTGACACAGCTCCCGCCACTCGTTGGGGGGTGGTTTAATTATGTTGATGGGAGAGCACTCTCACGTCAGCTCAGAGCGACTACCTGAGAGATCTTCAAGCCGCTCAGCTGCATTGGTATAGCTGTAAACTCTCTAGTGCACACTGTATATCTACTTGAAGCAGTATTCTTTTCATACCAAGTAGCTGTGAGCGTATTTTTGATGCTTTGTAAAATTATGACATCCCAGAAAGGGAGTTCTAGATCTGTTTTATACTCTGTAGTAAAGGTGATCTTTGGAAATTGTTTGTTGAATAACTCCACAGTCTGCTGTACATCATTTGTATTGACAGTAAGGAAGATGTCATCTGTGTGGCTTGCCTTGTGGAGGAAGGTGGGTGGGGTATTGAGTTGGCTGAAACATTACATTCCCCATTAACCCATAAAGATTTCAGTGGCTATTGCACAAAAAAAAATCCACAAAAGTTCCCATTGAGAAGCCTGTGGACAGTCTGAAATATTTAGCATCCTCAAATGCCGTGTGGGCTGGTGACACACAAATCTATGAGCTTGCTGAGGTCCCCTGTCCTTTTATCAGTATTTTTTCTCGATGGCATTTATTGGTAGTTTGCTGTGAAAGTGGCTTCTGCTAGCAATCCAGCTATAGGGATGGAGGTGTATAGGCCTTCAAGCTCACTGCCTAGTAAATATGGTTAGGGTGTTTTTATGATAGCTGCAAATTGTCGGCTATTAGGGGAGAGAGATTGGTTTTATGAGCGAAAGCAGGATCTCTCTCATCTACTGTATGTGATAGGTCAGAAAGGGGTCGCATCTCTCTCTCTGCTCTGCGTGGGTTTTACGTGGGCAAGTGCCATTAATGCTACTGCGAGAGGAAAAACCATTAAAACGTATCATGTGAAGCAGTTTAGGGATTACATAGTGAAGCACATACTGCTAACAGCATGTAGTTTGCTAACTGCATCTCTCCTGAATCAGGTTGTCCATTCAAATCATGCAAAACAATTAAAACTAAATCGTTGAATCCTGCCAAATGCTCCCCCCCCCCCCAGATAAAAGTATCCAAACCGCTCTTTAAATAGCTTGGATTGCTGGAATTTCACAGCTCAGAAGGGAGGGTGTTTTTTAAACCTAGGACTTCAGAGGCTGTCAGGGTTCTGGTCCTTCAACAGCACCGCTGTGGGGTGTTGAGGGGGTTGTCTGTCACTCTGGGCATGGTCGATGTGATGGGGAAGGGGGGGCTCAATAACCCTCTGAAGGGGATGGAGTCTCAGCCCTCCAGATGAGTCCCTCTGGATGTTTTCCTCTTCCAGAGTCCCAGGAGAACAAACAAACAACTGAGGAGCAGGAAAGTAAATGAAGACAAAGGGAATACACAGTCAATCTCAGCCAGGCTGCTGACCTCTCTCCTTCAGAGGAGCCTGGGATGCACTGCAGTCCAGCTTAAAGTCTGCTGGCTCACCAGCAGGAGAATCTGGTAAAGCCCCTTTCACCTCTGGGGACTTGGGCTTTCTTTCAGGCAAGGGAGTAGGCTCTGCCCTCAGCCTGGCCTCTGCCTGAGACCTGGGAAGGTCAGCACAGTGCTGTCCTCCCAGAGCGGCCTGCTTGGCCCACTCCAGCCCAGAGCAACTCCTTAACCCCTTCCTGCCTGGTGCGTGGTTTATTCCCCATCATAGGCACATACAGATTTTGCCACATCATCATTGGAGTTACCCCATGAACAGTGAGACTTATACTCTTATCTTAGCTACTGTGGCTGAGCTGGTGTGGGCTGAGAGCTGGGTTTGAGCCCAGGACCTTCAACTTTAAAATCTGGCAGACAAAGGCATAACACAAGCCAGTGGCAGGAAGCTGAAGTTAGACAAAGGAATTGGAGAATCCCCCTGTTCATTCCCTCCCTTCATGGGCCATGGAGAGAACAGGAAGCTCTGTGCTGCCCTCACACTGCTCATAACACTTGCAGCTCTGCCTTAGAACAATCAAATATCCTGTTTCAGGGCTTCAGCCTGCAGGGATCAGGAAGGAATTTCTCTCCCCCCGCCTCCCCCAGGCACAATTGGCCAGATGTATCTTGGGGGTTGGTTTTTTTGGCCTTCCTCTGGAGCATTAAGGATTGTCCACCGATTGAGATGGACATGGTGCACCAATTCTCTGAGGTGGAACAGAGAATCCTCTTTCTTAGATGCCTGGCTCGTGTGTCTTGCTCACATGCTCAGGATTAATTGCCAGCTTTGGGGTTAAGCTAAGAGTATAAGTCTCACTGTTCATGTGGTAACTCCAATGGACTGTAGTGATGTGGCAAAATCTGTATTTGCCTTTGTGATGGGGAACAAACCCTGCACCAGGCAGGAAGGGGTTAAGGAGTTGCTCTGGGCTGGATTGGGCTGAGCAGGCTGCTCTGGGAGGACAGCACTGTGCTGACCTTCCCAGCTCACCTGCTAGGATCCTCTGAGCAGATCTCACCTAATCAATTCCCTGACATTGCAGGAGCCTCAGGCAGTTGTGGCCCCTCAGTCTCCCCATTCTCTGCCTGAGACAGTTTAGTCTCTGAGGTAAACCGGTCATTAGAAACACTTACGCATCTCTTATTTGGACTGACCACTGAATCTGAATCCTTCTGGAGCCATCAAATGTTGCTTAGGGCTCAAACAAGGCTCTGCCATCCCTGTCTATCCTGGACTACTATTTACATGTCCTTTATGCTGCATCCTGTTAGTTTTTCCTCTCTAAAGACTGTTTGATGGAGGAATTCTTTCATCTGACTCCTCCAGCTGCCCAATGGCACACCTGCCATGGCAGATACTCTGGCTTCATTCTTAGGGCATGTTCCAGATATTTCCATCTTCTTTTCAGGATAAGTTCAGAGATAGGAGTTGTTCAACTCTCTGACAAATCTTGGTATTTGTTATAAATTCATTCCATATAATACCTAGTACTTTCCTGAGGCTTTTATACCTCCATCTGTACCTATTGTGGATTACTAGCTTTCACCTCCAGACGTGGAGGTGGAAATAACATTCGAATTGAAGATTCGTAGTTTGGTCTGGAAGTTGCAGACTTTCAATGACCAAACCTTGTTTAAGCTGGTAAATGCAGCTGTTGCCTTGCCAATTCGCCACATTTCCTTCTAGATATCCCCACTGACTTGAACTTTACTGCCAATGTATGTGAATTGACTCCCCTTTTGCATTCCTTTGTCTTCTAATGTAATACTGGAGTTGGGAGTTGCTGGGATTCTCATTCGATTTGTTTTTTCATAACTAATAATTAACCTAGTCTTTTTTGCAATGTTGACTGTCTTTTGATTTTCATTTGCCTTTTAGTTGAGCTGTCACTTAGCTTTTGCAGATGATATAGCTCTTCTAAGGCCTGGTCTAAACTGTGGTTGGCATAACTATGGCTCTCAGAAAAATCCACCCCCCTGAGTACTGTAGCTATGTTTGCCTAACCCCCGATGCAGACACAGAAGAATGCTTCTGTTGACCTAGTTACCGTCGCTTGTGGAGATGGAGTTCATATAGTGAGAGAAAAACCCTTTCCATCACTGTAGTCTGTGTCTGTGCTACAGGTTACAGCAGCACAGCTAGGACACTGTAGCCCCAATAGTATAGAAGTGGCCTAAACCTTCTAGCGGACTGTTACGTCATGTGATGCCTGAGTTGTACCAGGCTACTCCTTTTTCTCATAATGAAGTCAATGGCAATGCCAAACGGGAGAGGTGTTTGACACCAATATCTATGTGAAAGCCCCATCCCTTCCTACTGTGGGTTACGCTTACATAGTTACACATTACACTGCTGTACAGCCAAAATGCTTCTGAAATAAATGTAGTCACACTTCACTAATTCTGGGTCACTGAGAACGAAAATGATGCTTAAAATTGTTGATTGGCTCTAGTTTTCAAGATATGCTATTGGGTCAGTATATACGACCCTTGACTTGGGAATGGCGGAGAATAAGTGAGTTATAAAGGGAAGGGATCTCAATTTAAACCAGAAATGACTAAAATACATCTTTGACTGGATCTATGAATAAATCTATGACTGGGTTTGGACAGTACTTGCTTTTTAGGCAAAACAATGAATGATGCAATCTGAAGCTGGTATTGTGTCATACATGATATGAATTGCATCATGTTATTCCTAGAAGTCATGGATGATGCAATCATAACCAAGCTTACGTCCCTCTGCTGAACAAATTGCCCTATATCAGCTCTAGAAATCATACAGTGTCGTGCTCTCTTATTTGTCTGTGTTTGATTTTGCAAAGGGACACATTTCTGTTTAGCCAAAGTGAGCAGAGATGCCTCGTACTTGTGTGAACAGTGCAGATAACCTCTGCTATGTTTGTGGTGAAGTGACTTTTGCATCACAAAAGCGCAGTATAACCACTATGGTTAAGAAAGCCTATCACCTTTATTTTGGCTGCAAAATTGGAAATCAGGACAAGAGGTGGGCCCCACACATATGCTGCAACACTTGTGCAACAAATCTTCGCCAGTGGTTGAACAGGAAAAGGAAATCTATGCCTTTTGCAGTGCCAATGATTTGGAGAGAGCCAACAGATCATACCAGCAATTGTTACTTCTGCATGGTGCCTCCAGTTGGGAAAGGTGTGTCAAAGAAGAAAAAGTGGACTGTGCATTATCCAAACATTCCATCAGCTATACGCCCAGTACCCCACGGAGAAGGACTGCCGGTTCCTGATGCACCAGAATCATTCTCACTTGAGTCAGACGAGGAAGAGGATGAAACTTCTGGTCCTGAACCATCAATGTCACAGGACCCACATTTTCTCCCATCCTCCTCCTCTGAACCACACCTCATAACACAAGGTGAACTGAATGACCTTGTCAGGGATTTCGAACTACCCAAGAGTAAGGCAGAGCTGTTGGGCTCCAGACTACAGCAGTGGAATCTCCTGGCAGGTGATGTTAGGGTTTCCATGTTCCGTGACCGTCAAAAGGATCTTGTCCCATTCTTCTTCATGGAAGGTGATCTTGTAGCCTGCAACAACATCCATGGTGTGATGGCAGCCCTCAACATCGTTCACGATCCAGATGAGTGGAGACTGTTCATTGATTCATCGAAGACGAGTCTTAAAGCTGTTTTACTGCATAATGGCAATGTTTTGCCATCAATTCCAGTTGGTCATGCAGTCCATATGAAGGAAACCTATGACAACATGAAACAACTTTTGAGGTGCATAAACTATGACCAACATCAGTGGCAGCTTTGTGGCCATTTGAAGGCTGTTGCTCTCTTGCTTGGTCTGCAGACTGGATACACAAAGTACTGCTGTTTTCTCTGCGAATGGGATAGTCGTGCAAGAGATTCCCACTACATCAAGCAAGATTGGCCACTCCGACAGTCATTGGAGCCTGGGAGGAAAAGTGTTCAGCATCCACCACTTGTTGAATCAAGGAAGATTTTGTTACCACCCTTACACATCAAGCTGGGTCTGATGAAGAACTTTGTCAAGGCCATTGACAAAACACAAGCAGCTTTCAAGTACCTCCGTGGAAAATTTCCAAGGTTAAGTGAAGCTAAGATAAAGGAAGGTGTCTTTGTTGGTCCTCAGATTCATGAACTTCTTCGAGATGATGCATTTGACCATGCACTGCGTGGCAAGGAAAAGGCGGCATGGAAAGCCTTCCAGTTAGTGGCAATAAATTTTCTCGGAAACAACAAGGCAGACAACTACAGGTTGTTGGTGGAAAACCTCCTCAAGGCATACAAAAGCCTTGGTTGCAACATGTCACTAAAGATACATTTTTTGCACTCTCATCTAGATTTTTTTCCCACCGAACTGCGGAGCAGTGAGCGACAAGCACGGCGAGCGATTTCACCAGGACATTGCAACAATGGAGAAACGCTATCAGGGCAAATGGAGCCCATCAATACTTGCAGACTAATGCTGGACAGTGACAAGAGATGCTCCATTTAATGAATACAAGAGACAAGCCAAGAAGCGCCGAGTAGACACTGAATAGGACTAAACTATGTACAGAATAGTTTTTTGCCTTTTGTTTCATAATACATTTTATTTATATAACCCTTTTGCTGATTTTTAAAGTGTTACATAAACAGGACAGGTGAAATATTATCATGTAAAGCAACCATAAACACATGAAAAGACCTAGGTTTACAATTTATGATTAAAACTCTACTATCTACACAATATACATAGACATAAAATGTAAAAACTTAAATATCTTAGAAACAGTAGCCAATCAGTTGTTTTAATTGTCATATTTGAATTCAGCACATCAAAATACATAATAAATAGCGCATTTTATCTCTGAAGCAGACGACTTCTCAAAAATTGTAGACCAGTGTTACTTTTGGTCATAAACTTATCCAGAACTTTTTTTTATAAATACAGCCACAGTATTACACCAGACAATGTATCTACCTGTTCTTCCCTCCCACTTAGGATCAACGAAGCCCATCGCTCTTCGTTTTTATGGGACAACGTGATGCACAAAGTGTCAGAAGTTCAGAAAGAAGCTAGGAAACCAGTTCACTTATTCTTGTGAAGTTCAAAATTTCTTAAGTCCAATTGTTTAACCACCCAAAAAGTGCTCCTGGCCGGTGCCCCGGCAAAATCCAGTGTTTGTGAGCCCTAGTTGAGTAGTAGCATGTGGAAATGCAGATTTGGGTGTGCAGTTACTATGGAGAGACAGATGGAATTTTGCTAGCCCAGTGTTATGATGGTTGTGAGCACCATAAAAAGATCTTATAAATAAATAAGCAGCTGCACATGCATTTTGCATGGCTGACCAATCGCATGGGACTTTGAAATGTTTTTGGCTCTAAACATTAGACCACCTTTAAACTCAGTCTGCACATCCACAGGCAGCTCGTGAAGGGAACACAGCAGCAGGTGGACAGAATCCTTTTTACCACCCCCGATAACAATCAAGCATACTCCGCACCAGCTGGAGAGAGCGTCTCAACTTCTTAGGTAACTCATTTGTACAGAACACAGCATTGCTGCATCCGTGATATGATATCAAAAGGATGCCTCCTGATTACCAAGCTAGATGATGAGAGGCAGGGGGTCTGGCATGTGCATCCTGGCTGATTTAAATGGGAGGCAGCTTTAGTAGGGCATTCTCCATTCAAGCCCCTGAACTCTGGCACCAGTTCCTGTCCATCCACCACTCTTGCCTTTGGTCTGCCAGCGATCAGGTTTGTTTGCTTTCTGATGCTCCTTTGTGCACCTCCTTGGCCCTTTGAAACATCTCCTAAAAATAGGGATTCCTAAGCATTCTTTTACTCCTATTGCACAAAGCAATAGGCGTCACTTCAGCTTTGCTGGGATTGACTGAGACATTTTCTCATCCTTTGACTCTGAATCTCCTCCATGCCAACTGTTCAACCCTTGCTGATTTCCCCTCGGTGCCAGAGAGAAGTAAGTATGCTGCTGTGTACAGTTTGAAAAGTACACCAGTGATAGCCCAGGCAGGACTTCCAAATAATTCCACCCCAACCTGGCAGCATACAAGCACTGAAAGCAGAAATCTCAGGAGCATCGCATCCGAGTACAAGCTGATGGAAGTCCATCCTGTAGCACCAACTGGGCTGTTCAAGGAAGCATGCCCAGAATTCATTCATTGTCATACTGGCCTGTCCCAAAACAGACAGCGAGGTCTTGTGATAACCCATGTCAAGAGCTGCAGATAGATCTGTAGTGCCACATGTGAGCAGCCTTTCCCTGTCAATTGCGAACAGCAGGTACCATGGTGCTGAGTGCAGTATGAATGCCCCAGCTATGCTGTTCCCCTCCACACACACACACACACACACACACACACACACACACACACACACACACACACACACACACACACACACCCACACACACACACACACACACACACACACACACACACACACACACACACACACTGGTGTCCTACTCTAGAGTGGAGGAGTAGGGATAGTCCTGGTGGAGCTGTTCTCTCTGCCTCACTGGGATCCTGATCTTGGATGAAGAAGGAAGATGGCCCCAGTTGGGCCATTCTCCACCACCATCTGACAGGGGTAACTGCTTGCTTGGAGACTTGCTTGACCCCAGGGAAAAGTTCTTTCTCCCTCATCCACATGGCTTAGACAGAAAGGACTTTAGGACCTCTGAGAGAGGTACATCTTTCATCCATCTTTTCCCCTTGCTCTGTGATCCTATTATATTAATAAAATAGGCCATAATCCAGCAAGATCCTTCAGCAGCTGCCTAACTTCACGCATGTGTCAGTCTATTGACTCTAATGGAGCTGCTTACATGCTTAATGTTGGGCATGTACTGCAGTACCTTGCTGAATTGGGGCTACGATTCTTAGTCTCTATCTTCAATTGTAAATTCCTCCAAGCCTAGACAGCCTGGTAGATCACCTGACACTGTCACCATTGATTTAAAAAACTAAATACAAAGGGTTCTTCTGTAAAAGCCTTTGACTGTTTGTTGGGTATATTAGAGGAGCTTGTTCGTGCGTGTGTGCGTGCAACATATGCATACGTAATGTTACATACTAAACCATGAGACATGTATCTAATAAATATAGATGTATTTATGTACCGCATTCTGTGGTATGAGGAGCAGCCTTTTTTGTAAACGAGACCACCTGTTCCTACTTTTCTGATTTGACAGGTTTTAGTCTCTTCACTGCAAGTGGGCGGACAGTTGGGTTTGATTTACTGGATAGTTTCCTCAAGTGTGACTGCAGAATAATTATACTGATAATCAGCTTTGGTCAAAATGTTTTCTACCCCAACCCATCCCTCAAAAGAGCTCACACTGTAACACTTTTCAATGTGCCCCACATATAGATTTAGTTTACATTTAGCGTAGAGGTGTTAGGACATATGTTAAATATAAATTGACTTTTAAAAGCATGATGTGTGGGAGCTCACTTGGGTGAATATGTTATGTGGTAATTTTGTAACAATACATTGCAGGTATTTAGTGGAACCAACCCCTTCTGTTAAATTAAACATGACAGACAGCTGTATGATGTGCATATATTCTACATATCTTAAAGTATGGGCAGATGGCAACACTAGAAGGGTATAATGCATATAGAATTGTGAGCAATCTGTAAAGAATATAAACAATCTACCATCCATACACACACAAAGGATAGCAAGTCTGCAAGAGAATACAAGACCAAGCAAAAAATGTAAACGATATTAAAGCAGCATATTGTACATAGGTGTTCCTTCACTGTCATTTAGCAGCAGCATCATTCACTGGCATTTAACATTCCAAAGCTTTCCTGTGGAATATAAATACAGATTTGGGTCCAGGTGCTTAAGCCATGGATAAAACTTATTACTGAAGTCAATAGAACTTCTCACTGTAGTAAGCACTACCCACAATAGTAACTTGACAACAGGCTGCTAGTGTACTAAAACCACTGCCTATTATGCTAAACCAGAGGTGGGCAAACTAAGGCCCGTGGGTCACATCTGGCCCGCGGGACCATCCTGCCTGGCCCCTGAGCTCCTGGCCCGGGAGGCTACCCCTGGCCCCTCCCCTGCTGTCCCGTCTCCCCGGCAGCCTCAGCTCACTCGCCCCGCTGCCGGCGCAATGCTTTGGGCGGTGGGGCTGTGAGCTCCTGGGGCAGCGCAGCTGCAGAGCCCAGCCTGACCCGGTCTCTGTGCTGTGTGGTGGCGGTGGCATGGCCCGGCTCCAGCCGGGTGGCGCGGCTGTAGTGCCGCCAGCTACCAGTGCTCCAGGCAGCACGGTAAAGGGGCAGAGAGCAGGGGGGGTTGGATGGGGCAGCGGAGGTCTGGGGGCGGTCAGGGGACAGGGAGCGGGGGGGGGGGAGTGGATGGGGCAGGGGTCCTAGAGAGGCCATCTTGGAACAGGGGGGGTTGGATGGAGCAGGAGTCCCTGGGGGGGCAGATAGGAGGTTGGGGCTGTGCCATGACCCCCTCCTTTAACCGGACCTCCATACAATTTACAAAACCCGATGCAGCCCTCAGGCCAAAAAGTTTGCCTGCCCCTGTGCTAAACTGTCTCATTGTTTCTATCTGTCTGTCTGTCTCCATCTGTTCTCTAGTCTTATACTAAAAAAGATGGGCCAGGGACCATCTTTGTGTTCTGTGTGTGAACAGAACCTAACACAAGGGGTCCTGGTCCTTGACAGGGGCTCCTCTACACAATAATAATAATAATTAATAATAATTAATAATATAGGCTTGAGTCTTTAGGTAGGGCCACATTCAATAAAAACACTTGCCTGCATTTCTTGGAGGTTGAAGCCCCTGCAAAGTTAAATATAGGTTCTTCCTAGGTCTTTCAGACAGAGGGCCACTTTCATTTTATAGAAACAATATTTACAGTGGGTTAGATTAAACCCTTTGGGCGCAGTGCATAGGTGGTGAGGCACCTTTGCAACCAGAGGAAACACCAGGAGGCTTTCTGCTTCTAAGAGGGCAAGAGTTCGTGCCACCAAAACAACCCAGTGACAGCTGGCACTAATGATCATAACCTTGTTAACAAACCCAGCACAGAGGCCCAGAATTGAATGGGCCATGGAAAATGAGCTCTCATCGCATCCCTAGAGGTGGTCCCTGCCAGTCAGGATTGAGATACATTAGCAGAGCACTGTCTTTACCTGGATATATATTAGCAGCACAATACTCCCCTTCCCCTAAAGCTTTCTAAAGTAACCCAGCCTTGCCGTTCCGATGTGTGCAAGCCAGAGGTTAACCTAGAGGCTGGATACCTCTCTGCTCTGTTTGATGCACTATCATCTCAGTCATCAGAGCAGCCCAGTAATAATTCTAGTTTTGACTGTGTAACGAGGAACAAAGTTATCAACTGAAATTAATCATTCTAGTAAACGTTCCCTCTGCCTTAAATTCTGCATTGCCTTTTCTGTTCATGATGAAGGGGGGGAAAGGGAGAGAGATATTTACCAAGTCATAATGGAGAGATGCCACCATTCCTCTGCTTGTTCCTCTTCTCTGGTTTGGAAGCCAGTAAAGGTGGTGGTGGTGGTGGTGCTGATCATTATTATCATAGCACCTAGGAGCCCTTTTTATGCACCATAATCTGACGGTGCTAGGTGCTGTACAAACACAGGACAGACTGGGGAGTAAAACGAAACAATGAGAAAATTACGATTATAGGCAGTGGTTGCAATGCTCTTTACTACTAGGATGAAGTTAAAAAAGAGCAACCAGGAGAAAATGGTTGCCTGGTTTCTAATGACATTTTTTCAATGACTTAAATTCAGGAAAATGTTAATAATTTCACTGAAAATACGTGAGTTTGCCAGAGTCCTATACTGTAAAGATATCTTACAGGTGAATCCACAAGAAAATTAAATTAAACCCAGATTTAATTTTGATCAATCCTCATACCAAGCTGGGGCGACTATTCAGTACAGAAAAAAGTTTTTACTAGCCTTTTTAAACACTGCTTTCACCCCCCTCAGGAACACCACTTTGTATTTCGTGGTTCCTTGAATACATCCCAATATGCACCATGCTGTGACATCACAGGCAGCATGGATGGCACGGGTCACAATGAGACTTCTGGTATTTGTGATGTCACACTATGGAATGTCTTCAGTAAACCACGTAGAACTGAGAGAATTTCCCAGAAGGAACATTTTCAGAATTTAGTCCTGTGCTGAACAGATTGAACTATACAACGAATGGAATTATTTGTTTTGCTCTGACCGCTCTCTGGAAGCCAGCTCTCTTCTGTGTATTAAAGAGAAGAACCCAAAATGTTTCTGTGAATGGAGGAGCTACTATCAGCATGCTCCCCATGCCAATAGGAACAATTCCTGCTGACTACAATAGCAATGACCCTGTAACTGGATGTCAAGCAGTAGGCTCTTGTACATCAGTGGTTCTCAACCAGAGCTCTGGGGCTCCCTATGGGGCTGCGAGCAGGTTTCAGGGGGTCCGCCAAGCATGTCTAGCATTACACTCACTAGGACCCAGGGCAGAAAGCCGAAGCCTCATCATGAGGGACTGCAGCCCTGAGCCCCACCACCCAGGGCTAAACCCAAAGCCTGAGCAATTTAGCTTTGCGATGTCCCCTGTGGAATGGGGCCCCGGGAAATTGCCCTGCTTGCCGGCCCTGGCTTTTATATGCAGAAAAACAGTTGCTGTGGCACAGCTGGGCCATGGAATTTTTATAGCATGTTGAGGGGGCCTCAAAAAAAAAAAGTTGAGAACTCCTGCTGTACATGATTATATGTTGGACTGTATAGGGATGCAGAACTTTTCTACTGACTCACTGGTAGCCAGACCAAGGAGGGACCATAAAGCAAGAAATAGCTAAAGGGGAAGCCAGGAGAGGAGATCCTGTAGGGAGAAATCCCAGTTATCCTGCTCAGGACTGAGCTTGGAGATGAGCTTATGTCATAAGCACAGCCCTGATTTAGGGCCTTGTTATTGAAGGAATAAACACAAATCCTAGGAAGGGGAGGTGAGTTTGGGTGATATCCATGATGTGTATGTCCAAGGAGTGGAGTGGGGCCATCGCCCATTAACACACCCATTTAAGCCATGACTGAATTTGACCCTTGGCCGCCTCATGCTGTTTACAAGGCACGTTAGATTCCATTGCAGCCGTAATTGGTGAAGGGTGTGCATATTTGGTGGGAAGAACAGAAAATGGAGATTGGCATTTAAATCCCTCATGATTTGATCTGTTTCTCCCTGATAACATTTGTATTGGTCTTTAGCGGCTCTCTTCTTGTTGTTTTCTCACTTTGGCTCCCATCTTATCTGCATGCTGAACAAATGGATTTATCTATTTTATGGACCTGTGCTGGAGAATTTATTTATTATGATAATTGGACCAGAAATAGAAAGAGCAAGAGGTTTTTTCCTCTAGACAATTGAACTTTAGTGAAACTTAAACTAAAATATGGGGAAATAACGGACTGTCTTCTTCCTGGTTTTTTCTTTGTTTTGTTTTATATTTGTTCTACCATTCTGTATGTGTGAGTTCTGTTGCAGTCAATGGGTTTTCGCCATGGGTGCAACTGAATGGGTATTGAGCACAGTTAAGTTTCAAGCATAGACTGGAGCGAACCATCTTAGCACCCTTTCATATAGCCATGGTAGCAAAAAAACTTCCTTCTGCAACTGGCTGGAAAATTGTGCCCCATTGTATTGAACACAG
Organism: Terrapene triunguis; assembly: GCF_002925995.2. Classification (NCBI taxonomy): domain Eukaryota; kingdom Metazoa; phylum Chordata; order Testudines; family Emydidae; genus Terrapene; species Terrapene triunguis. Next base: position 7,176,941 of record NW_020698262.1, on the reverse strand, counting down.
TCCTGGCCATGGGGATCTATGGATTCGCGACCTCCAGTCTTGATTATTGCAACCCATTCTATCTAGAAATGAAACCACATGCCCTGGGGAAAACTCTAGCTAGTACAAAACATAGCAGCCCATCTACTTGGAAATACAAGTTGCTGTAAGAATGTCACCACCGTGCTTCATTCTTTGCACTGGATCCCCACTGAGTCCAGAGTCTAGTTTAAGCTGCCTGTGGGACTTGTTCTAGATACCTGAGAGATCACCTCTCCCTTTGAACAACCGATATTTTCCACTGAAACCAAGAAACTGTCAACCAGCTGTCACAGGAGCTGGGCCCTGATTATGGAGCTCATGCCTACAGGAGATAAGAATGACCATGGAGCACATTGTGTTCAGAACTGAATGCAAAACTCATTTCTTCCCTTACATATACGCATTACATTGACAAATGTCTTCACGTATAGGCTGGGATGGAGGAAAGAGACGTTATGATTGCTATTTGTAAATACTTGGGAGCAGCTCAGGTACCACTCTGAGGAGGACACTATATGTACTTATGAGAGGCCAGCGTTTTAAAGCCATTTAGATGCCTACAGATGTATCTAGTCACAGAGTGAGATTTTCAGAAGCCCTTTGGCATCTGACCCCCATTGAAGTCAATGGGTGTTAGGCATCTAGGAGCTTTTGATAATCCCACTGGACCAAGATGGATTAGATAGAAGTATTTCCACAGACTCACTAGAATGTCCTACCCTTTCAGTTGCATCACAGTGTCTGCACCTGAGACTTCATAACACTGGTGCGCGATTATTCAATTCTAAGAGGAAAATTCAAATAAGATTTAACTTCTAGCTAAAAACTGTAACTGGCAGGCCCTGTCACTGCAGCTTTTCTCCTCTCCCTTCACGTAGTTATTGCTGCTGTCAGTATCCTCTTTAACAACAGTGGGTAATCTATTTTACATATTGTATCATCCAAGCTGTAATATCTAAGCACAATGGGTTCAGTTAAGAAAAAAGCAGCAGTACCTTAATGTTTTTCTGTCACAGTTGCTTTAGGATGTTATATTGTTACTATTGTATTACATACAAAGCATATCACCAGGGCAGACTATGGGGAAACTTTTTCTTAATGGTATTCTTTCAGTTGCAACACAATGGACTAATTACAATGCACGACTCGTGCTCTGTGTCCTAGCTAACACAGAGCATTTTTGGCAGGTTTACCAAGGAAGTGCAAATTTTAAGAGTATGGGGACACACTAGTGAATCGACTGTGCACTTTTTAGATGCACTAGGGCCATTGTACAGTAACTACAGATAAACAGGTACTTTCTTACTGAAGCTCCAAGCTTTGCCAAGAATGCGGAGCTGTGTCCTGTTCAAAGAATGAAAGAAACAAAACCATGGTATACACATTAAAGGAAATTAGGTTTCCATAGAAGATGAGTGGGGGAAATTGTCTTGTTCGCTGCTAACGCTATAATTTTTCCATTTCGGTTTGTTTCTTATTCAACACTTTAAAAGATACACCCTTCCAATAAGGCCCTGACCCTAAGGGTGTACATGTCACCCACTGGTGAGTGTGTTCAAGGTCTCTTTCTCTCTCTCTCTGCTCAGTCTGAAGAGCATAGGAGTCTGTTACAGCCCCACCTAGGCAGCATTGGCTCTCTTGCTCAAGCTATAGCGGCTGATGTTCTGGAGGTTCCCAGTTCAATCCCCAGCCAAGATGATGGCCCTCTCATAAGGATCAGCTGGATCGTTCCCACGCATTATATCTGAAGAACACCCCTCCCATAGGTAGGGACTGAACAAATGGCCTCTGCACAATTCCCCGGGCCTGACTCATCCTGTGCCAGTGCTGAGCCCAGCATAGGGACTGAGAGGGGAGGACAGCAGGATTCCCCTTTTATTGGGCCTGTCAAGGGATGGTTCAGTCATTGGCACAGGACATGGCAGCTTCAAGGCTTTGCCTAACTTGTACCAATGATACAACGGCACCACAGGCCATTCCAACAGACGGGGGAGGGATAGCTCAGTAGTTTGAGCATTGGCCTGCTAAACCCAGGGTTGTGAGTTCAATCCTTGAGGGGGCCACTTAGGGAACGGGGGAAAATCAGAACTTGGTCCTGCTAGTGAAGGCAGGGGGCTGGACTCGATGACCTTTCAAGGTCCCTTCCAGTTCTAGGAGATAGGATATCTCCATTCATTAATCAGCCAGGGCATGGGAACACCCAAGCCCTAGCACCTCTCAGCCCAACTCAGTGTCTCCCCTGCATACCTCCTATTCAAGGTCTTTTATAGAGGCCAGCCCTGGCACAGAACCATCAACAGTGGCTCAGCTCCTTCAGGAAAACAATAGAAAGAAGGTGTGGGAAAGATCTATCCCTGGTATTTCTATATCTAAGGACCAAATATCTAAGCTACTGTAATTGGAAAGCAACAGAATATGCTTGTTGGGTCTGGTGAAATGTGAAGCTGTCTCATGGTCTGACTTCAGTGTCAGTCTCTGGACCTTCACCATGTTGAGTACAAAATGAACAAAATAGCAGCTGGTGTGCTTCAGAAGAAAGCCCCCTCTAAGAATACGAGTGATATTTTCCGGTTACTTTACAGACTTGAGACCACGCTATGTGCAAGAGCACTTCACTCCCACAAATAGCAGATGGGATGGAGTATCCATTTACTTCTCATGAACAGAAATGATAATAGCTGAAAGAGAAGGGAGACGGCAATTTTTTACTTGTTTTTTATAATGTGATTATTACAAAATTTGGCCTGATTCATACAGGTTGGATTAAACTGTGTTGCAGCTAGAGCTGCAGGAATAATTTATTCCTCTAATTTTGCCTCTTTCTGTCTGGGAATCGTCTGTGAGCAGTTTGCATATTTGTGAAATTAATTCATATTTAAAATCATTCTCTGAATAATTTCAGTGAACAGATCTTAATCTGTGGATGTGAACTCTGCTCCTCTAGCTCTTCTGATACTCGCTATCCTTGAGCTGGTGGAAACGTAAGAAGCCCAACTCGAACCATTGAGGTGCTAAAGTTATTGAGCAAGGGCAACTCCTCTAATTTCCTTTATTTTTTTCCAAAAGATCCCAGTTCACCCCTGGATTCACACCCTACACAATATTATAATCTTTGTACAACATATGCCTTGTGAGGTATCATTTGAAAACTAATAAACCACTGGTCAATAATATCATGGTGAAATGTACATAGCAACAGTATATGTGAAGTTATGTGTCTCTGACGTTATTAGCACATGTTGAAAACCAGACAGCTCTGCAGGTCTAGCCTAAACAAAGGAATGTATGCTTACCTCAGTTGACATATAGGTACTAAATAGGGTCCTCAAGACAGCAGGGGGATGGCAGGAAACACAACAGTTTGCATTTTAGCAAACACAATTGGGGAAGAAAGAGCATGGAGTCTCCTTCACCACCAAACTCCATGTCGCCATCCTTACTGCTTGAATAAACTTTACTTTCAAGGGTAACCCACAGAACAATCCACTTCAAGGACTCCCTGGAATATAAAAGAAAGGGGCAGAGAACCCCAAGTTATGTCTACATTGCAATTAGACACCCGCAGCTGGCCCATGCCCGCTGACTCGGGCTTGTGGGGCCTCAGGCTAAGGGGCTGTTTAATTGCGGTGTAGACGTTCGGACTCAGCCCGAGCTCTGAGACCCTTCCACCTCGCAAGTTCCTTGAGCCTAGGCTCCAGCCTGAGCCCAAACGTCTACACCACAGTTAAACAGCCCATTAGCCCAAGCCCGAGTCAGCTGGCATGGGCCAGCCCCAGGTGTTTAATTGTGTTGTAGACATACCCTATAACAACAAAAGCACCAGAACCTTTGGGAAGATCCTGACTGAGTAAAGGGTGACCAGTCACCATCTTGCTGAAAGCCTCTCTCACCCAGTCTATCGTGTACAAAAGCCTTGAACCAAAACTTGCTAGATTAAGTTTTAGACTTTTAAATGTGTGTTTTCACTTTTATTTGCTTTTAATCATTTCTAACTTTATCGCATATACTTGAATTCACTTAAAACCCGATCTTCTTTTGTTAATAAACTTGACCTATATTGAATTTAAACCAATCCAGTGCTGTGTTTAAACTGAACTGTTTGGTAACTCCAGTTAAAGTAACAAACTTTATAGGGGCAATGAACCTTAATATCTGAACTACCCAGGAGAGGGCAGGACAGTGCAGAACACAGGTTTCTGGGACAATCCAGGACTGGGAAGGTGTTGGGGTCATCCTCCAAGCAGTAACCAAGGCTGGTGGAAGCCAGAGTGGTGTGTTTCTGGCAGGCTGCTGGATCAGGGCTATAGCTATAAACGGACACTCAGAGAGTAACCTGCATGTTGGTAGGCTGGGTAGGTTGTGAGTGGTCCAGGTTGGGAGCTACCGCAGCAACACATTGTGAAGCACTCAGGGTTGCAGGGCAGGCAGTGACATAACCCCTCACTGGTCTGGATTGCACTGCACAATGTGACAGCTAGGTCCTTAGCCTGACCAGTTACGTTAAAGTCAAAGGAACTGCTCACATGCTTCAGTTAAGCATGTGCTTTAAATACCTTGCCTGAATGCCGAAAACCGCATTTATGCAACATATGTACAATGTGGCCAAGTCAAACCATTTATCGTCATCATAAGTTTTACATTTCCTAATTTTTGTATTTAAAACTATGCATCCTTAGCGGTGTATTAACAGAAAAAGATACTGAGGTTCTCACTCGATTTTGACTCAGTTCCTACTCAGGCAAAATTCTCATTGATCTCAACTGGAGTTTTGTTAAAGTGAACACTGGCTAAGAACTTGAGGATTTAGCCCAGAGGATTTTTTCTCCTAGTGTAATTTTGGACAATACTGTGAATCTTGTAAAATAATGTAAGTAGCCTAGAATCACAGGAGATGGCACCATTCTAAATCAACAAGTTGAAGCTATAGTCATGCTATGCTATCCGATGCATCACAGTAGCTTCACCTTGCAATCCTGATGGCTCTGATATGAAAGCAATCTTGTGACGAATGCAACCATTGTTAAAGTAGCTATTACTCATGAGTAAGGCTACAATTTAGTCACGGGTATTTTTAGTAAAAGTCATAGACAGGTCATGGGCAGTAAACAAAAATTCACTGCCCGTGACCTGTCCATGACTTTTATTAAAAATACCCATGACTAAAACTTGTATGGGGGGGGCCGCAGGTGCTCTGGGGGGGGCAGTCCAGGGGCACCGTGGGTGCTGAGGGGAGTGGCCCATGGCCTGTGGCCCAGGACCACCTTGGGTGCTGGGGAGGAGGGGTTGGTGGGGCTGGCAGGGGCTCCCTACCCAGCTCCATGTCCCTACAGCTCCTAGGCAGTGGAGGGACAAGGGGGCTCCATGTGCTCCTCCCACCCCAAGCACCAGCTGCCTAAGCTCCCATTGGCTGAGAACCATAGCCAATGGGCACTGTGGGGGCGGGGCCAGCGGGCATGGGCAGCATAGGGGGGAGGGATAGCTCAGTGGTTTGAGCATTGGCCTCCTAAACCCAGGGTTGTGAGTTCAATCCTTGAGGGGGCCACTTAGGGATCTGGGGCAAAATCAGTACTTGGTCCTGCTAGTGAAGGCAGGGGGCTGGACTTGATGACCTTTCAAGGTCCCTTCCAGTTCTAGGAGATGGGATATCTCCATTAATTTTTATTTATTTATACGGTGCAGAGCCCTGCCCCTCCGCTGCCTTGGAGCAGCAGGGCTATGCCAGTGTGTGGGAGCCGGGGAGCCCTCCACCCCAAGGTAAGCTCCTCCCCTCACCCCCCAACCCCTTGCCCCTAGCCCTGAGCCCCCACCTACACACCCAAACTGCTGCTGCTGTCCCAGAGGCTGCCCAGCCCGGGCAGCCCCTGAGCCAGCACCAGCCGCTGCAGAAGTCACGGAATCTGTGACCTCCGTGACAGACTTGCAGCCTTACTCACGAGCAGTGCTGTGCCTCTTTCTCACAGTGCTGGCTGATCATTATGAGCCAGTAGTTTGCAAAATTCCATTTGTTCAAAAAATCAACTCCACTCCCATTTGTGTTTATGCTTTCATCTTCTCTGCTGCCTGGTCTCAGTCCATGACTCCTACTAATCAGCTCCTTTTGAATCCTTTCCTCTGCTCATCTTTGTCCCTGCTACTAAGCTGCCTTCTGCTCCTAAAACTCTAGCCACTGATGTGCCAAGCATCCTCCTCCTCTTTTGAAATCCCTCCTTACAACACATTGCTGCCAGGAAGCCTGTCCGCCTTAATCCATCAACCGATGGAGAACATAAGAATGGCCATACTGGGTCAGACCAAAGATCCATATAGCCTAGTATCCTGTATTCTGACAGTGGCCAATGCCAGGTGCTTCAAAGGGAATGAACAGAACAGGTATTCATCAAGTGATCCATCCCCTGTTGCTCATTCCCAGCATATTTGAGTTTTAATGTATTTATTAAATGTAGTGGAGTTATTCCAGTTATACACTGGTATAACTCAGATTAGAATCTCGCCCCAGTGGAAAAACTTGTTAAATCATTTGAAAAATGGGGGGCAGACAGGGAGATTTCACCATGAATAGTAAAAGATATAAAAGAGACAAGGCAAAGAATGCAAGGAAACTTCCCACAGACTATCACACTAATTAAGGAAGGAGGAATTCTAAATACAGTACCACATTCATTCAGAGAACATAAGAACATAAGAGAGGCCATAGTGGGTCAGACCAAGGTCCATCTAGCCCAGTATCCTGTCTTCCAACACATGGCCAATGCCAGGTGCTCCAGAGGGAATGAACTGAACAGGTAATCATCAAGTGATCCATCCCGTCGCCCATTCCCAGCATCTGGCAAACAGAGGCTAGGGTCACCATCCCTGCCCATCTTGGCTAATAGCCATTTATGGACCTATCCTCCATGAACTTATCTACTTCTTTTTTGAACCTATAGTCTTGGTCTTCACAGCATCATCTGGCAAAGAGTTCCACGGGTTGACTGTGTGTTGTGTGAAGAAATACTTCCTTTTGTTTGTTTTAAACCTGCTGCCTATTAATTTCATTTGGTGATCCCCTAGTTCTTGTGTTATGAGAAGGAGTAAATAACACTTCCTTATTTACTTTCTCCACCCCAGTTATGATTTTTATAGACCTCTATCATATCTTCCTTTAGTCGTCACTTTTGCAAGCTGAAAAGTGTTGTTATACTTTTGTTTCAAATCCCTGACCCCAAACCTACATTGCAGTGTGTTAAATCCATCTTCTGACACCCTAGGGCATTTTGTCCCTGATTTGTATTGTTTGTGTCCTTATGTTGTAAGCCCCTGTCTGAGCTATACGCCACCAAGCATGCTGTTAGCACTCAGCTACTAATAGCTAACAGGAATAATAATTCCAGATGGCTCCTGCATCTGAAGCTACATACAAATCTTTTCTAGTTTGTTACCTGCTTTTTTGATTTTTTTAAACAGACAGTTTGGCTGAACCTTAATGCATTAACAAAAAGTTTGACTCTGGACTTAACAATCTCTATGCTATGATTCAGGTCCGTGCAACTTAAAGTGGCCAAACTATTAAAATAATCACTGTGGGTCATCAGTTCAGTTAATGTGCACTTTAAAATCTCATTGAATAGGTAAATGATAGACTCTAATGACTTTATACTCTGTGATAAGGAAGATTTGGGGTAATTAAATTCCATTAAAAGGGGAACTGAAATTAACACACTCATTCTACTTTTAAGGATAGCTATGGGTGTGGCAGAGAGTGGTGAAGGGAAAGAATTATTGACTGAAGACACCCCTGTTTTGTTTAAGCATGTAGAAGTCTAGAGAGGCAGTGCAGTCCAGTGGCTAATGCAGAAAACGGTCAGTCAAGAGGCTTAGTTCTATTTCCAACTCTATCACAGACCTGCTGTGTGCACTTGGACAAGTCACTTCACCTGTTTGCACTTTGCCTGCCTTGTTTATTGTAAACTCTTCCTGGCAGAGACTCTCTTACTATGTGTTTGTACACTGCCTAGCACAATAGAGCAATGACTGAACACAGGGCTTCTAGGCACTACTGTAGAAAATAATATATAAGGTCTTGCGTCAGTGTATTGTCTATTTCAGAACTAGCTGGCCTAAAAAGACAATAATATATACAAAACGTTAATATTTCTATGACAAAGTCCTACATATTTTTTGACAGATGCAAGAACCGCTATACTCACAACTGACACATAGTCATTTCTGCGGAGTAATGAAGCTGCTATTGAACAGCATACAATAGTTTTGGACAGGATATAGCATCATAGCAATATAAGGAGGGAAAGGACCTCAAAGTCATCAAGTCCAGCCCCCAGTGCTGAAGCAGGACCAAATAAACCTGGGCCATCTTTGATAGGTGTTTGTCCACGCTGTTCTTAAAAACCTTCAGTGATAGGGATTCTACAACCTCCCTTGGAAGACTATTCCAGCATTTAACTAAAGTTTTTCCAAATACCTAACCTAAATTTCCCTTGCTTCAGATTAAGCCCATTACTTCTTGTCCTACCTTCAGTGGACATGGAGAACAATTGGTTGCTGTCCTCTTTATAACAGCCCTTAACATAGTCTCCAGATATCAGGTTCCCCCTCAGTCGTCTTTTCTCAAGACTAAACATGTCCAGTTTTTAAACCTCTCAGGTTTTCTTTTAAACCTTTTATCATATTTGTTGCCGTCCTCTGGACTCTCTACAATTTTTACTAAAGGGTGGCACACCGAATTGGACACAATACTCTAGCTGAGGCATCACCAGGGCCCAGTTGAATGAGACAATTACCTTTTGCATATTACATACGACACTCCTGTTAATTCACCCTACAAAGATATTAGCTATTTTTGCAATTGTATCACATTGTTGACTCATATTCAATTTGTGATCCACTATACCCCGCCCCAGATCCTTTTCAGCAGCACTACTCCCTAGCCAGTTATTCTCCATTTTATATTTGTGCATTTGATTTTTCCTTCCTGAGTGTAGTATTTGGCACTTGTCTTTACTGAATTTCATCTTGTTGATTTTTCAGACCAATTCTCCAATTTGTCAGTCATTTTGAAGTCTAATTCTGTCCTCCGAAGTGCTTGCAACCCATCCCATTTTAGTGTCATCTGCAAATTTCATAAGCATACTCTCTGTTCTCCACTCCATTATCCAAGTTATTAATGAAAATGTTGAATCGTAATGGACCCAGGATGACCCCTCCAAGACCCCACTAGATGTGCCCTTCCAGTTTTCCCATCAAACATTGATAACTACTCTTGGAGTAGAGTCTTTCAACCAGTTTTGCACCCATCTGATAGTAATATCCTCTAACCCCCATTTCCCTAGTTTCCTTACGAGAATGTCATGCAGAACTGTGTCAAAAGCCTTACTACAATCAAGATATATCACCTCTACTGCTTCCCCCCATCCACTAGATCAGTAAGAAGAAAATTGTATCTGACTGAAACTGCAATTGCAGAATAGGTGGGCAGAATGTAAATACCCACGCTGCAATTTGGCCAGGACCCCAAAACTATCTTGCACAAAAAGGTTGTCAATTAATTCCAACATCCAGGACTGGCACTGCCTTTGGGATCAGATGTTAGATACAATATCCCCTAATTCCACATGGAAGAGTGTAATCTAGTAAAACTCCCACACCCTGTAACACCCTATGTTTTTCTTGGGATCATAGAATATCAGGGTTGGAAGGGACCTCAGGAGGTCATCTAGTCCAACCCCCTGCTCAAAGCAGGACCAATCCCTAGACAGATTTTTACCCCAGTTCACTAAATGGCCTCCTCAAGGATTGAACTCACAACCCTGGGTTTAGCAGGCCAATGCTCAAACCACTGAGCTATCCCTCCTTAAAGTGCTTCTAGCCACCAGCTGTCTAAACCCAATCTGCTTAGCTTGTGAGACCCAGCAAAGATCACAGCCCAAAGTGATATGGCTGCAGGGGCAAGTATCCTCTTTAAATTTGTGTAATACAAGTCGATGTTTGTGTTAAGTCTCACAGGCCCTGTCTCCTTATTCCATGAGATGGAAGCATGCTCCTCGAATGGACTAGGCCACAGAGGTTAGTAGTAACAATGTGCCTGTGTTAATTTTTTATCAATGCCATACTAAGGAATGACTGTGGCAAGTAGCAGAACAACTGCTAAAACTTTGTTCTGAGTAGTAATTCTAGGAACAGATTCAATTATATATATGGTAGTAATTCAAAGATCCCAGTCCTGAGCCCATTAACTTTAATCAGAGCAGGATGAGGCCCTGAATTAACACAATCATTTAAAAATAAATGTTAGCAGTTTTACAGTGATTTCTGGTCTGATACTCATCACCCTGGGATTAGAATACCATACAGAATCCGTACAAATGATCTACAATGGACTTGAGTCTTTTCAACCTTCCCTGAATCCAGGTACAGTTGGGATTGCTTTCCTCTCTTATAATATATATATATATAAGGACTTCTGAACCAAAAAATTGCTGTATGAGTCTTGTGTACCTTTACCCATGTTAGTGGTACAACGGGTATCATTGGTTTCAGTGGATCTACATATGTAAATATACTATTCATGAGTGTAAATATTTGCAGCACTAGGCCCACAAAGTGTCTTTAAAATGTATGTTAACCTTTATGTCAGCATACAGCCTTCTTGTGCTTTGCACTTCCATCAGCTTCAAGAGTTGCTCCTGATTTACACTAGCGTGGAAGTCCCATCAGCCTTTCTGGAGCTTATTCTTTAGAAAGCCTGTATTGATTGAAAAACCTTCTACCAGTCTTATTAATCTTGAGCGATATTGACAAGGATGTGATTGTATGTACCAGTTGTACACGTGTAGTACTTGCAGAATAACAATGCCTGTAATGTGTCTGCAACAGTAATAATCATTTTATAAATACTGAATGCAATATATTGAATTACAGATATTGGGGGGGCAATTCCTTAATTGCCTGGATCTGATTTCACAAACATTGGGATAAATAGGAAATAAATCCATTGAGTTCATTGGAGTTGCACTGGTGTGAGATCCATATAAGAGAGCTTTAGATAAAACACAGGCCAGATAGAAAAGTAAAATATGGTATCCGTATCATCTGTGGACTGTGATTCATAAGGCATGAATGCAGCAAAAATCAGTTGAATAAATACTAGCCTTTATGTTTTGTACTCTCAATGGACCTGCCTCCAGCACAGACCATGGTGTAAGACCAGTGTAGGTGAGGGGTGTGATGAGGTGTACCAGCCCCGGACTGGCCAAGAATGGGTTAACCCCATATTGTGAGCAGAGGAAGCTACGCCCCCTCACCACTGCTGGCCATGCTCCAACAGGAGTCTCAGTATAAAAGGGAGCAGCCCAGCTCCATCAGCCCTGATCACTGATGAAGGAGGATGCACATTGCAGGCTCCCTCCTGAGAGCTGCCAGAGCTCCAGACCCCAGAGGCCAAGTGCACTGAGGCCCAGGCAGATAGCCAGCTGCCCGCAGAAGTCCAAGAGGGAACAGAGTCATTGGGAGCTTCGCAAGCTGATGACCCCAGAGGCCCAGGAGATCTGTGGACAGCAATGTGGGGAAAACAGGGTAGGAAGTAACCCAAGAGAGCTAGACATTGATCCCACTGAGGAACTGGTACAAAGGCAGCATGTTACGGACGGATCCCCACTGACCTAATGGTGAATCCATTCACCGCTATCAAGGCCCTGGATTGGAACCTGGTGGAGCAGGGAGGGCTCGAGTCCCCCTGTCCCAGCCACTAGCCCATGCAGCTCCGAATAGGAAGGCAGCCATATTGACTCTGGCCACTAGGCCACGCAGCCCTGCAAGGGAGGGCTGACACACTGACTCTAGCCACTAGGCCATACTGTTCTGAGGCTTAGTGTGGTCATTTGGACTCTGCCACCAGGCTATAACGCCCTTCTCCCCTCCCCTAAGGGTGACGGGGTGTATGAGCCCCGAGACAAAGAGATACAAAATTACTCAAGATAGTTAAGTCCCAGGCAGACTGCAAAGAGCTACAAAAAGATCTCACAAAACTGGGTGACTGGGCAACAAAACAGCAGATGAAATTTAATGTTGATAAATGCAAAGTAATGCACACTGGAAAACATAATCCTAACTATACATATACAATGATGGGGTCTAAATAAGCTGTTACCACTCAAGAAAGAGATCTTGGAGTCATTGTGGATAGTTCTCTGAAATCATCCATTCAATGTGCAGCAGCAGTCAAAAAAGTGAACAGAATGTTGGGAATCATCAAGAAAGGGATAGATAATAAGACAGAAAATATCATATTGCCTCTGTATAAATCCATGGTATGCCCACACCTTGAATACTGCGTGCAGATGTGGTCGCCCGATCTCAAAAAAGATATATTGGAATTGGAAAAGGTTCAGGAAAGGGCAACAAAAATGATTAGGGGTATAGAACGGCTTCCGTATGAGGACAAATTAATAAGACTGGGACTTTTCAGCTTGGAAAAGAGGCGACTAAGGGGGGACATGATAGAGGTCTATAAAATCATGAGTGGTATAGAGAAAGTAAATAAGGAAGTGTTGTTTACGCCTCCTCATAATACAAGAACAAGGGGCCACCAAATGAAATTAATAGGTAGCAGGTTTAAAACAAGCACAAGAAAGTATTTTTTCACGCAACGCACTGTCAGCCTCTGGAACTCCTTGCCAGAGGGTGTTGTGAAGGCCAATACTATAACAGGGTTCAAAAGGGATCTAGATAGATACATGGAAGATAGGTCCATCAATGGCTATTAACCAGGATGGGCAGGAATGGTGTCCCTAGCCTCTGTTTGCCAGAAGCTGGGATTGGGTGACAGGGCATGGATCACTTGATGATAACCTGTTCGTTCCCTTTGGGGCACCTGCCATTGGCCACTGTCAGAGGACAGGATACTGGGCTTGATGGACCTTTGGTCTGACCCAGTATGGCCGTTCTTATGTTCTTATGATATGAAAAAAAATTATTCTGAATCCTAGAACTATGCGGAATTAATTCAGATCCAGCCTGGAAAAGTGTCAGACACCTGAAAAGTGCCACTTCTAAGTACAGTAGGTATTCAGCTACTGCCAGGAGGTGCATGACACAATAACCTAGATAGAGTGTGTCTTTAAAAAGCAACAGTTTTGAAGACCAAGAACTCCAGTTTGCAGTTGTTTCTGTGAGAAACAGTGACATCTAGTGGCTAGTGCTTATCCTAGGCATGCATTGGTTCTGGGAACCCACTGGGATGAATAGTGTACGCAGACTGCTGCAGGTAGAAGGGCTGTTAAGCTGGCCATCAGAATGGCTTCTGATAGCAATATTGGTAGAGTAATGACTATGCTATCTAACTGTTTCTGTGTGAATAACTTCAGGCCCCTAAGGAGTCCAGAATGTCATGGGTGAGAGGTACTTGGTCTTCTGGAGTCAGCTGTCTTATTAGCTACCAGAATACTGCTGGTATAGAATACACCTTTTTGTAGCTGCAGGAGTTTTCTAGAGGTGAAGAGCACTGGGACTAATAATAATGTTGCAGAATGAAGGAGTGGGAGGGGGAAGCCAAGGAGCAGCTTGACATCTTGACAGGGAAGTGAGCATCAACCTGGTACATGCACTTGGGTACCAGTAGCATTAGGTGGCTAAACATGAATCCATGCAGGGATGCTCAACCAGCAGTAGAAAGGGACTCATGTTGAATAGTGGACTGGGATATATCAATTACTGACAGTCCTTGGAACACTTTCATCTTGTTTACCTTGTACTCAAAATCTTCATAATTACGTATTAAATATCTAGATGTAGCTGCTTATGTTCCTATCATTTATAACCTCATCAAATATGATTTCCTCCAAAATGGAAAACAACAGAAAAGCAACAATTACTTTGTTACAATTACAAACACTAATAAGACGTTTAGACAATTATTTTAAACAATATGGAATCCTTCCTGTCGAAAGGTATAAATGTCAAGTTGTTGTTGTTGTTATGGTAATGGCTAAAAGCCCTAATCCAGACTAGGGCTCCTATGTGCATACACAGCAAGACACAGCCCCTGCTCCGAAGAGCTTACAATTTAATTAGACAAATCAGACAAAAGTGGAAAGGAAACTAGAGGCATAAATATGTGAAGTGACTTGTCAAAGGTCACACAGGTGCTTTGATTTGCAGGTCCCCAGGTCACACTGCTTCTCTAGACAATGATAGTTCTTCACACTCTGGTTATTAACTTCATCCCTGGGGTAATTACACTAACTTCAGTGGAGATATACCAGGATCTGAGTCATGCAAAGTGTAGGAGCATTTAGAAATTTTATGAAATTCCAAATCTCTATTACTGTATACAGTACATAATTGTCAATTCAGCCACATTCTTGTATGTATTCAGGTACAGTTTGAAGGACAAATGACGCTAAAATCATTACAAATGCACTACCTTAATTATTTCAGTTTGTGATGGATTAGCTTTAACATTCATTTTAATTTGTAGTTGGATTTTATCAGCTGTAGACAAAGTTTGATCTCTTCTTATTTAATTAGCACAATCCTCTCAGGAGGGAGAAATGAGTACATAATAATAATTCTGTATGTTTTATGACATTTCCACACTGACAATATTAATGATCTCATTTGTGTCGTTTTTCAAGCATTTTTACTACATCTCATGTGTGTGTGAAAGAGAGAGGGAGCGGGTGAAATCACATACTATGAAATGTTTCCTTTATGTAAAAAGGCAACAGAACTCGTAAACAGATTGAATAAATAACAGATCTTTCCTTAAAAAATGAGATACGCCCATCCAAAGTCTAAGTTCTGTTACACTCTTCTAAATCTGGAGTAACTCCAGGGATGTCAATGCACGACTCTGGCTTTACAATGGCATGAGGGAACTCTGAATCTGGCCCTTATTTGCATGTATAACTAGGCATATTTTTTGTTGTTTTCTAGAGACGTGATTCTGTTCTCCAGCATTGGAGCTGTATTCTCTGCTGGCGTGAGTGAGCGGCACATTATTGTCTTCAGTGCAGTTTCACCCATTGCAGCCAGGCCCATTTACAACAGCAGAGGAGTTGGCTTCTAATCTATAATAGTTTTATATCCCAGATATAGGGTCTGCTTCACAACGGTGTAGGAGACTGACCCATCTCCTGTGGAAGTCAGTGGGACTCTTTCCACTGACTTGGGTGGGAGTTGAAATGAGCTCTGAATCTGTCATGTGTAAAGCTGGTGTGAGCAGAATCAAGTCCACATAAGACACACCTGGGACCTGCTTCTGATCCCATTTTATCCTAGTGTGTGTCTACTGAGCTCAGCAGAATTACTACTAATTTAGATCAGAATTGGGCTCACGGGGCTAAATCATGCCTCTGAGACCCTATATTGTGCAGGTAAGTGCTGAGCACCTGTAGAGACTGAGCTGTGGCACAGGGAGGCATTGATTATAACATAATGCCCAAAGCAGGCAGGACGGCTGGGGAGTGCATGCACAGCGGTGACACCTCCTATACAGCCATTGAAAGATGCAGCATGCACGGCCCTTGCACTCACGTTGCTCAGGCAGCTGTGGCATGACTGTCTTCTGCAGGAGTGTGCTGGGAAGCAAAACAGCTGCCTCTGTTCTGTCTCCTCCCCAACAGCACGCTCAGACGGAGGCAGCCAGAGGTTGGCAAGGGTGATTCAGTGGCTGTACTGGTACCAGAGGGTCAGATCCTCAGCTGGTATGAGTCAACTCCGGTAGATTCTACTCTCCCACTGGTATAAATCAGAAGAAAGTCCACTGAAGTTAATGTGGTAGAAGTCCAGTGTTAAGTAAGAGCAGAATCCAGCTGATTATGTATGTAGACATATAACCATAGTAACCCGACATGAATATTTCAATGCACATATTATCACAGGGCTTTTTTGGTCATATTTTTAAAGAACTGGAAACATATTTTCTTCATTTATGCCCACTTTGACTATTTTGTAAATCAAACTCCTTTCTATGGTGCTAGTGAGTTCTAATGACACCTCAACAGTTTCTGCTGTGCCTTGGGAAGGCAGCTAAATACCCACTGTTCCTGTTCTACCGAGAGACGTACTTCCAATCTACATACCTTTCATATTTTTTTAAGCTGCTCCGTGATGTATTTGGTACATTCACACCCTTTTGGGAGGCTAATGGCTCTTTCTCCCTTCCTGCCCCATGCTGCCCTGATTGTTTCAGAATTGGAATTGATATGTGCTACTCCGTAAATGCTAACTGTCTGAAACAGCACAGTTAGAGGTGTCGTTTTCAGGCATGCTTCCAGACTGCTTGGTCTGACCTTTAGGGGAAGCAACAATGCCTTGACATTTGTGTTTTGATATCACAGCAATCGCTTTCAAATTAAAACTCAACTCTGCACGACTCTCCTGGAGCGCCCTCCCTCTGTAATTTAGGATGAATTCTTGATAAACTGGTGCTAAATGTAATGGATGGTACTTTCGCCAAGCTTCCCTGATTATTAGGAATCTCCTTGGTTTGACCCCCTTTGCATGTATTATTTTGTTCTGGGAAATCCCAGAGCTGCATTAAAAAGATGTGGTGTTGCAGATAGATGCTACATAGGGAATATTCAGGATGTCAGTGATGCAAAACAAGGGGGCTGCTATCAATGTTGATGAGAACCACTGGTGTTCCCCATAGGGAACTTGATTCTTAATGATGTGTAAGGCTGACTGCTGGATTGTGGAAGAGGTTTTGACAGCATTCAGTGGCACAGATGACTCCATCTTCCTTTCTACAGCATGATATGCTGTGTGACTGTGAGCTGCTTTACTGGAGATAATGGGAAGAAAAAAATTAATCCATTAAAAGTGGTTATCATATAATGACTGATTCACGCTGATGTGTCCCCACCTTCCCATTCCCTATTTTATTTTTGAAGTGACTTATTTAAAAAGTCACATTTTGTGTTACCAGACTCACTGGAGCACAGCATAGAACTTTGTAGACTCCTGTGTTCCCTGATTATTCTTTTCGTAATAAATACATGTCTCTATTGTTGCATTTGCTTGCTTTCTCTCAGCAGGCAACTACTCTTGAAATCATCTTCAAGTAATTAATACTCTCCCCAGCAGTGATGCTGCCAGTGGAGGAGATGGCTTACCACATAGTTACATAGCAATCAAAAGGTGCTGAAATGCTGTTTTCTCTTTCGGGTAAAGGAACCTGTAAAATTACAGTAAAAGCCAGCATGTAAAGAAACATCTTGCTGAAGGCTCTGTGACCTCTTTTAGCTCATGACTCTGCAGTTGCACTGAATTTAGAATCAGGACTGAGCCTAATAACTTAGACTTTTGAAGTTGTGGTTGTACGGGTCCCAGATTTTTAGTGGAGATTACATGGAAAGGTATATAATCTTTAGGATTACTCTGGAAATGTTAGTCTAATGGAGAAGAAGAGCCACTGGATCACAAAAAAGGAATTGTTCTTCTTGCAGTAAGAGGAACAGTCATCCCTGCAGAAGGAGCAGTTCTGTCTGTGTTTGCATGAAGGACGCATCGTTACTCATTAAAGGGCCATTAGTGGCAATAAGTCCATCGCTCTGACCTCTGTTTCAGGGTTCTCTAAGTCTGACATGAATCATTTTCCACAATAACAGTGAAGGGGATGCCGGACTGGGCAGAATACAGGTAACTATGGGACTAAATTGAGTGACATCTCTCAGAATCACAGTTGGTTTGGGGCGATAGGAAAGCGGGCAAAAGTCACTCAAAGATTCCTACTATGCATATTAAATGGCAGCTTGGCTGCATTCAAATTGATACCACAGCTCCTGGGTAGGCTGCACGTGGGTGGGCCCTGGGAGAGAGACTCCTAATCCACAGGCCTCAGTCATGGGTACTGTGTTAACTTTAATTCCCTTTGCCATTTTGTCTCATCCCATCCCTGTCTCCTTTGCAGAAAGGGGCCCAGGTAGCTCCTGCACCTTTTCCATGCCCTTCAGAAAGCATTCTTTTCTGACTTCAGAGGTCCTGTGCACAGCAATTTACAAACATTGATTTGCCAAGAATCCCAATGCTCCTATGAGGCAGATTAATGTTGTTGTACAGTTGGGTAAACTGAGGCCCAAAGGGATTAAGTAACATACCGAACATGGCAAGGGAATCAGTAGCAAAGCCAGGAACTGAACCGAAGAGTCTTGTGCTTAGCAGGAGACTTTTCCTTTGTCTACTAGAATTTTTTTAAAGCACCCTAGCGGTGTAACTAATTCATTGCAACCTAGGACTTGGCAGTCATCACTGTGCTACACAGTCAGCCACTTAGGGTATGTTTACACTTCAGTGTAAACCCAGAGTTTGAACTCAGGCTCAAGCCTAAACCCCTTTCTGTCTACACACAAATTGCGCTAACCCAGGACTCAGCCTCAGGATCCTCCAGGGGTAGAGGTTTCAAGCCTGTGTCAAGATGGGACCCAGTGTTCAACCTTTACTGCTTTGCAGTGTAAACACAGCCCACCTGGACTCGTGCTCTCTGAGTCTGCCAAAAGTATGCCACAATCCCATGGGCTGACTTTCTTTGCCCTCTGGACACGCAAGGTTGGCAGACAATCAAGTTTTCCCATGCTGCATCTCAAACAAAGGACTAGAGTGCCACATTTGGTGAGGGCACTAGCACGTCTGGATACAGTTGGTAGGAGTCGGGTCTGCATACCGCAGTGTGAACACTGGAGCCAGGGCCGGCTCCAGGCACCAGCTTACCAAGCAGGTGCTTGGGGCGGCCACTTCAGAGAGGGGCGGCACATCCAGCTGTTCGGTGGCAATTCGGCGGACGGTCCCTCATTCCTGCTCGGAGCGAAGGACCTCCCGCCTAATTGCCGCCGTACATCGCAATCGCGATCACAGCTTTTTTGTTTGTTTGTTTGGCTGCTTGGGGCGGCCAAAACCCTGGAGCCGGCCCTGACTGAAGCCCTGGGTAAGAACATTCTTAACCTAGGGTTGACAATCAGTGTAGATGCTCAAGCCCTGGGTTTTCTAACCCAAGATCCACTGACTCAAGTTCTACTTAAGCCTAGGCTTAGATTGCAGTGTAGACATACCATTAAATCTTCTCAGACAGAACTCAGATCCTCCAGTTTCAAAAGCACAGGATCCTACTATATAAGCCAGACTCACCATTAATACTTAGCAGTATAAGGCCTATACACACAGCTGAGCAGTTCTGATTCAATATAGTAGAAGGCAGTGGTACACACACACTAGTTTATTACCTGATGTCTCTGACCTGTTTCAAAAATAAATGAATGTACCTTTATCTAGCCCTTAAAGAGCACCTTATTTTCTGCACTACTGAATGATTCCGTTTCCTATGCCGGTATCAATCACCAGGCAGATTAAGAAATTTGCTGGTGTAGAAAAGTGTAGATCTTTAAAGCTACTGATCACCCTGACAATGGAAATTCTTTTCTTTTATTGGCTGCGGTTGCAGCTAGTGTGGAGTTTATGTTCAGCTGATGAACTGGAGCCAGCAGAGTTCTTGGAACAGTAACATGTTAAAGCTAAAACTTTTAATACATCCCTTTGTGTTGTATGAGTAATTGGTCAGGCAGCTATAACTACAGTTGATTAGATTAATCAAAGGGCATGATTTATGCCTCCTTGACACTTACCTCAAATATTAGAAGCTTTGAAGAGAGTGTTTGTATTTTATTTTATTATTTCACCCATCAGGAAGTTTCTTGCTTTTTCCACCTATCATTAGAAACTCCACTGCCCATCACTGCACCTATAAAGATAGGGGAGAATTTCCCCAAGGGAGCAGAAGAGCAGTTGAAAACTCAAACAGAGAGCTGAGATAGAGCCTACCGGGGTATGCACAATTTGTATTAAATAAAACAGGCGTTCTCCATGACTGGGAACCTAGAACTCTTAGGAACATAGGAGTTGCCAGACTGGATCAGACCTCAGGCCCAACCAGTCCAGCATCCTGTTTCCAGCAATGGCCAGTATCCAGTGCTTCAGAGAAAGGTGTTAGAACCCTGCAGCAGGCAGATATGGGATAATCTGTCCTCTTTGTTAGGTCTCACTCTGGGCAATAAGAGTAACTCCTGAGGCAATGAGTTCCACAGATATACCTTTCCCACACATTCTACTAAATATGTGGGAAAGGTATATCCTTTTATCCAGTTTTAATTTTGTACCTGTTAATTTCAGTGAATGTCCCCTAGTTCTTGTGGTATTAGGACTGGCAGAACAGAAGTTCCCGATCAACCGGCTCATTAGTCATTAGTTTTATATACTTTTATTATGTCCCTTCGTATTCATCCCCTTTCTAAAACAAACAAATTTCAGTGCTTTTTAATTTCTCTTTACTGTGAGGGCTTTTCCAGGCCCTTGGACATTTTTATCTCCCTTCTCTGAAAACTCCACCAAAAATACTTGAGATTCAGGGAAAGCAAGGGGTTGGCCGAAGACATCCTCACAGACCTCACTTTATGAGTAAGTCACTTTTGGCCAGATTTTCAAGCAACTGAATCTGCATTTGTGCAGCCAAAAATACACACCTATGTTGCATGCCGTATTACAGCAATGTCCTGTGCAGTCACAGTAGCACAGATAAACTGGGGACAAAAATACAAACACTTTTTTTCCTGAAAATCTGCCCGTTTTATCTCTCTGTAGTTCTGTATTACCATGTGTAGAATGAGGTTTCTAAATCTCTGGTACTCTCATTTCCTCCTCACGAGGTAGACTTGTAATATTTGTGCTTTGAGATAAATAAATGGGCAGGCACTATGTATTGCAAAGATGTATTTTATAAATTGTTTATTGGAAGAGAAGGGGAACTGTGGCAAAAAAAAAAAAAAAGTTGGATATAGAGATAACCAAGCCTAAGAATCCAGGGAGATTATTACAGTATCTTGGGTGTGGGGGAGGGATGGAAGGGGGAACTGCTGTGTGAAACTGATAATGACTCAACGTGGTGGCAGGAAGAGGCCACTCTTTCAAATATATGTGGCAAACCTTGAAGTTCAGTTTCCAAAAATCCTGTCTAGTCAGCAGGTCCAGCTCTAGGCACCAGCAAAGCAAGCACGTGCTTGGGGAAGCACAATTCTAGGGGCGGCATTCCGGCCATTTTGTTTTTGTTGTTTTCTTTGCTTAGGCAGTTGCGCTCTCGGAGCTTGAGGCGGCAAATTTTTTGCTTGGGGCGGCAAAAACCCTGGAGCCACTAGTCAGGGCACTAGTCAGTCTCTTTCCAAGATTTGTCAGCCCCATATTTATCTTGATTCAGTATGGGAGATGTTTGTGTGTTTTTATATAGATCGGGGTCAGCAACGTTTAGCACGCGGCTCGCCAGGGTAAGCACCCTAGCGGGCCGGGCCAGTTTATTTACCTGCTGACGCGGCAGGTTCGGCCGATCGCGGCCCCCACTGGCCGCGGTTCGCCATCCCGGGCCCATGGGGGCGGCGGGAAGCCGCGGCCAGCACATCCCTCGGCCCGCACCGCTTCCCGCCACCCCCATTGGCCCGGGACGGCGAACTGCAGCCAGTGGGGGCCGCGAT
>NW_020698262.1:7142284-7155014 GCF_002925995.2 Terrapene triunguis | reverse complement strand
CAGCAGGTAAATAAACTGGCCCGGCCCGCTAGGGTGCTTATCCTGGCGAGCCGCGTGCCAAACGTTGTCAACCCCTGATATAGATTAAGTCCCCTTTTAAATTTGTGTCTAAAACGGCTGTAGATCAACTCACTGGAGTAGCAGAGAAGCAATGTTCATGTCTCAGATGCAAGTTTTGTTTTATTTTATTTTCCACTATGGGAGCACCTAAAGGTCCCAACTAAGATCAGGGCCCCATCGTTTGCTGTAAGCATGTTTAATAAGAGATGTTCCCTCCTCCAGAGTGCTCATAGTCTAAATAGACAAGATTGGGGCGGGGAAGAAAGCACAGAGAGAGGAAGTGACTTGCTCAAGAGCACAAACCCTGTCAGTGACAAAGCTGGGAATAGCACCTAGGCCTCCGGACTCCCAGGCTGCTGCACTGTGCCCTCGATCAGGCTGCTTCTCTTTCAGAAAGGTGATGCATGAAGCAGCAACTCTTTATACTGAAAATTCTTTTGAGCTGACTGACTGATACATAAAACACCCACCAGCATGAAAGCAGGCATACTAGATCTTCCTTCAAAATCTTGCTTGCTTGCTTTCTTAAGACTAACAGATGGTGATTATTTGATGGGTACCTGCCTTGCTGTCACCGAGACCACATGCAGTCTCCTCTAAAGACAGCCATGTCCGGCAAAAGTACAGCCACTGCAATGCACATTCAGACATAGGCTCTAGGAATGCCCTTCCCAAGCACCTTTTTCAGAGGGAGCCATCAGAAGGATGGAATTGTCACTGAAGCTGCTGTGGTGTTGTTAGGAAATGCCAATCATCACAGCAGCTGAGCTATTCTTAGGACCTAATCCAAAACCCATTAGAGACAATGGTAGTTTTTCCTATAGATTTTAATGGGCTTTAGTTCAGGCCTTCAGTGGACAACTTATCTGACTAATTTAGCCACTTTAAATTTTTATTTTATGTTACATTTTATTTTTGTGAAATTAGATGCAGGTAAAAAAATAAGAAAAATAGTTGTCCAATACAAGTTTTAGGATGTAATTTTTTTTTGACAGTCTGTGGAAGTTTCTCCATGGACAGAGGATCTCATGATCTATTAAGCCATTTATTAATTAAAAGGTTGCTGGGAGACTTCTGCTCAGTAGCAAAACAATTCTAGCAGCTAACGATAAATGTTGGGAAAGGATGTGAAAAGATTCATGATGAAGCTCTGTTTCTAAATTCTCCACGAATAGACTTTGTTTGTTACAAACATATTTGTGGTTTAAATTTGATTGGCACTTTGAGCAAACATAATTCATATTAGTTTTTTGTGAACGACTAGTTTCAGTTATTCATTAATCATGGTGTATGATTGGTCAGCAAAGACACATGGTATTGTTTCTGCTCCCTGACTGGCTGACTAAAATGTATATAAACAAGAAAAGGGAAATTAAAGAGATTTCAAGAATGCAGCACAAACATTTCTGGTCCATTCCTACAAACATATATTAACATGAGTATTGTAAGACACATGCTTCTCACAAACTTTCTTGTGAACGAAATATCACTCATACGAATGTATCAGTAAGCACTGATTGAGTAGTCACCTAATCATGTGCTTAACTTTAAGCATGTGCTAAATCTATTCCTGTTAATCAAAAAAAACTTAAGCACAAGCTGAAAGATCAGTATGTTCTTATGACTCCATAAACTTTCCCATGACATTTCATGTATATGCTCTTCCAAATTGGAGCCCAAATGAATAAAAAGAGTTGAGCAGCATCAAAGTGAGTTTGTGGCTTCTAGTCAAATAGACGCTTTTTCACAATATTGGCACAGTTCTACTAATCATCACATTCCTATAAGCATCAGGCTTAATTCTGTGTCTAAACTATTGATTTCAGTAGGAGCAGGCCCAGACTGCCTGAGAATTGTGCTGTAATGTATTGAAAAAGCAACCACGTGCTAGAAACACAGAGCTGGATTTCTGCCCTGCTGGACAAGGCTAAATAAAAGAGAATCCCTTTTGCATACCGCATTTAATTGGCTACTTATGATGTAATCTGGACTACTCTATTCTGCAAGCAGTTCACATCTGGGCTGGTATTCTGCTTACTATGTTCAGGAAATTCTAACACAGATGATTATGCTGGGAGTTTGGAATGAGCCCTTATTCCATTTTTCCTTTTTGTCCCCTCTCTATTCATTATTATTAATTATTATTATTCTTATTTCCCTTCTCCGTCCTCTTTTACCTAATTATAAATAGTCTAGTGGTCTCCTGTACTTTATTACTGATAAATACATACAAGGGTGTGGCAATTTCCTTGTAACTACAACATAGGTTCCCAAACTGTTGATCATCCGTGGCCTGTGGAGCCCTTGCTGTGATTCATAGAGAGCTGGCTGGTCACTGGGTGGCTCCTTCTTGTTTCCAGCTGCCAACTTGTATTAAAGGGCATCAAAACGCACATTACTTGCTTCCTAACATTGCCTTCCCATGGAAGCAATTGCTGAAGTTTCCATGGCAATGTTATAGACTTATGAATGAACGGAAAAGTCTCCATAAAACAATCTCTGAGTTAAAAAGTGGTGCAAACGATTAACAAGTTTACGAGCTCCTGAAACATCCCCTTGATGCTATCATGGTTGGTAAGTGCAGGCCCACTGTTACCTTTTCATATAGATTATCCTTATAGTTGGGCTCCACTGGCATTAGTATATATTCTAAATGGTAAGGTAACATTTGAATGACCAAATAATCTCATACCATTGTTGTATTTTACACTGCCACTCCAGACATCAGTGCAACAGCTTCTTATTTGTTCAACAACTTTTTCTTGACTTCTTTATAAGTCAGGCTGTATGCATGTCTAATCTGTGTTGCTCTACCATCGGTTCCATCAACCATGAGGTTAGGCCTCACTGTCTGAGTCCTTACTAGAGATGGAAAATAGTGGAGGGAATTTTCTGTGTCTATTAGCTCAAAAAACATGTTTGCAACCCTTCCAACAGATAATTGAATGGTTACACTTAGTAAGTGTGAATGCTGACTGAGAACAAATTTCATGCTCAAATATTGGCCAGAAGGGAATTTCAACTGTTATATTCACACGTAAGATTTTAAACGCTTCATTGAACTGGGTCGGGCCTGATTTTCAAACGTGCACATGCAGTGCCCAAGACTGGGCATGCAAATGGACACCTAGATGCACATCTGGCCATTTGCCCACTCCCATGTGCTGTCATTGTTACTGGGCTTGAAATTTAAAGTCCATTCTTGAGTGCTCCATTGCAGACATGCATGTTTGAAAATCAGGCCCAGTTTGGGCTAGAGTGTGCCACCAGAAAAACCCTTTGCTACTTGACTGTAAGCTCCCTTCCACATCACTTCTTGTTCTCTTCTGTCTATGCATCTGGGTCCAAGCCCCAACATGTCCCTATCACTCATGGCTTCTGTAGAACGTCTATCCAGTCTCATGAAGGCTTCTCCCATTCCATATATCTCTTTCTTTCTTTTCTACAAGCATAAGCCTGATTTCCCACCTTCAAAACATCTTCTAAAATTTTTCTCTGCCCTACTTGTCTGCCTATCTTTTTGCTTTTATAAAACAAAAGAAAATTTGTACATCTTTTTTCCTAAGAGTCTTGTTCCTACTTCCCGTACGTTGGGGGGTTGCTTTGTGGTCCACCTTTTTTTTTTTTTTTGTCAACTTAATAGGAATGAGCTCACTTTTTGCAGTTGATAATCCCTTTGATCTTCTTTGTCTGCTGCTTGGCAGAGTGCCGTGAGGTGAGTACTGCCTTTAATCTTTCTTGCTATAGATCAGTAATAACTCTTGTCCGCTTCTTTTCCCTGGTTCATTTGCTGAAATTGCCGCTTTATCCCTTTTCCCCCTTATGGATGAAGCATCTGTGACAAAGTTCTTCCTCTATCTTGGTGGGTCCTGCGCTTATTGGCAGATTTTCTTGCCTCAGAGATTCACCATGTGGGTTGGGGAACAGCCCAGAGACCTTCCCCTCTGGAAGAACCCACAGTCCAGGTCAATTGGGAGGTTTGGGAGGAACCCGGGCCCGCCCTCTACTCTGGGTTCTAGCCCAGGGTCCTGTGGACTGCAGCTGTCTATAGTGCCTCCTGTAACAGCTGCATGACAGCTACAACTCCCTGGGCTACTTCCCCATGGCCTCCTCCAAACACCTTCCTTATTCTCACCACAGGACCTTCCTCCTGGTGTCTGATAACGCTTGTGCTCCTCAGTCCTCCAGCAGCACACCCTCACCCTCTCACTCTCAGCTCCTTGCGCCTCTTGCTCCCAGCTCCTCACACTCACACCACAAACTGAAGTGAGCTCCTTTTAAAACCCAGGTGCCCTGATTAGCCTGCCTTAATTGATTCTAGCAGCTTCTTCTTAATTGGCTCCAGGTGTCCTAATTAGCCTGCCTGCCTTAACTGGTTCTAGCAGGTTTCTTATTACTCTAGTGCAGCCCCTGCTCTGGTCACTCAGGGAACAGAAAACTACTCATCCAGTGACCAGTATATTTGCCCTCTACCAGACTCCTGTACCCCACTGGTCTGGGTCTGTCACAGTCATAATATGAGATTTCACGGTCATGAATGTTAACATGGCCAAAATATTTCGCGATAATATTTTATATGAAGGCTGATCGAGCTAAAAATATTTAACGTTAAATACTGTGTTATGGTGTATTTCTAATTATGGGAAGTTGTTAGAGTCTGGGCTGTTCATTTTTTAATCTAAACATTCTGCTTTCTGTTCCTCCAGTCTATTCCTCCTGCCTGGCTTTAAAGTGCTCTGAAAAGGAGTTCTGTAAACATTATGAGCTTCCGTATTTATTCCCTCTCAATGGCTACTGGCCAAAGTTTGCTCAGTTTACAAGTCAAAATATGATGCCTCCAAGACAAAATCCTTGCAAATTCAACCTGAGACCTCAGAAAAGTGTTCTTTCTCCCTCTCGCAGTAAGTCATTGCCAGCACTAAGAGTCTGCACTGGCTGCTGTGATATTGGTAACAACATGTGATGCTGAGGAGAATCTAGCTTTCTCTCTAGCTGCATTGACTTGGTGATGCTAACAATAATAGAAAATTTGGTCAGCAAAGCAAGCAGGTCTGACTCAGACACACAGATTAGATGTCTGGATTGAGAAGGCACCTTTCATATATAGTCATTATTCTGGCAATAGGTGCACTTAAATACAAATATAAGGAACACCATTTTGGATCCATATTTTCAACCAGGGGTCGGCAATGTTTGGCACGCGGCTCACCAGGGTAAGCACCCTGGCGGGCCGGGCCAGTTTATTTACCTGCTGACGTGGCAGGTCCACCCAATCGTGCCCCCACTGGCCGCGGTTCGCTGTCCCGGGCCAATGGGGGTGGCGGGAAGCGGCGCAGGCCGAGGGATGTCCTGGCCATGGCTTCCCGCCGACCCCATTGGCCCGGGACGGTGAACCGCGGCCAGTGGGGGCCGCGATCGGCCGAACCTGCTGCGTCAGCAGGTAAATAAACTGGCCCGGCCCACCAGGGTGCTTACCCTGGCGAGCCGCGTGCCAAACGTTGCCGACCCCTGTTTTAAACCCTCTACATTTTGTCGGGGAAGATTGAGGTGGACTTACAGTTTTGATTTGGCCCATTATAAGGAGAGGGAGCATTTGGATCAGGGAGCAGATCTGAGTCAAGATTTTGAGCATCCCCAAATCAGCCACAGTTGTAGATATTTATAAAAGTATGATTTTTTGGAGTCTGTGCTATGACAATTTCACAAATGGTTTCCAGCTTGTCTGAGTTCTTAAGAGTTGGCCTCAGTGGGTCAGTGAATTCTGCTCATATCTAGTTACCGTGTCAGGATAGGGATCAGAGAAAAAAATCTGCTATGTCGGAGACACGCTTTAGATGGGACAAGGAAATCTTGAGACTAATTTCTCTCTTAAGCAGTTCCAAATACCAAGGATATGTTAGTCTGGGGTGTAGCTTGATTATTTTGTAGAGCTGATCTCAGCTGGGTCAGAGAAGAAGCTGATTGTTCCAACCGTGCCTAGGCTACGCATTTGTGTGGTGCTGAAAATGAAGTGAACCCAATATTTTAGTTTGGCTGCCTGAGAGAATCTGATGAAGCTTGGGAGGGCCAATCCCCTGTTTCCATGGCATCCTGATTCTGCTCTTATCCCTTCCCCAAATGAAGTTAGTAAGATGAGTGACCAGGAGCCCAAAGAAACATGTTGGGAGCACCAGAGAGATATATAAGAATCTCAAGAGATCATCACACTTGCAATTCTACTTGCTAAGGTTAGAGGTAGCGCTGACCACCTGTCTAGCCCCTTTTTAAAAAAAAATTGATTAGCTAATGAGGTAATTTTTGTCATCTACTGACTTTACATCTGGGTAGGTTCCCAAGCTATCAGGAACCAGATCTGCTCCAGTTACAGTACTCAAGGTCCCATATTCCCATCATAGCCTTTCTTCTGGACTTGTTTATTTTATAACCAGAAGCTAAGCTGAGAGAGACTGCTGGTGCTGACGTGTCAGCTTTGTGATGTATAGCAGAATGTCATCTGCACAAAGAGAAATTCTGCTCTCCACTCCCTCTATATTTATATCTTATATCTGTGAGTGATTACGTATTTTGTTGGCCAAGGTCTTGACTGCCAGAGCAAAGAGTAATGGGGATAAAGAGAATTCTTGTCTGGCTTTTCTCTGGAGCCTGAAAGGTGCTGCATTGACGGCATTCACCCAGGCTGTGCAGGACAGAGCTGAATATAAGGCCTTAATCCATTATATTAATTTGTCTGATCCCATGTGATGCAATAGCGCAAAGATGTAAATCCATTTCACCCTTTCTCCAGCCTAATATTTTGTCGTTATATATAATACAGTAGTGCCCACCGTCCCCAAATAAGATCAGGAGCTCCATTTTGCTAAGCGCTCTACCGACATTAGTAAGACCATCCCTGCCCTGAAAATCTTAGTCTAAATAGATAAGAGACATAGGGTGAGAAGGGAAACAGAGGTGAAGTGGCCAAGGTCAGACTAGTGAACAGTGGCAGAGCTGGAACAAAACACAGATCCCCTGGCTCCCAGTCCAGTGTCCGAGCCACCATACCAGGCTGCCTCTGCTCTTAATTGGGGTATATTCTTGACATAGTATGCTCTGGATTAATTCACAGTGCTTGTTTGGGTGCAGTGCTCACGCAAGGTGGTGTTTATACTCAAGCATAAGAGGGATGCCACCACAAACATTTACCCTGTTCCTTAGAACCCACTTTCCCCCAGGAAAATAAATGAAGGGGAACAATTCCAGTCCAGTCCTACTGAGCTGTGTTTCATAGAAGATTAAGGTGGGAAGAGACCTCAGGAGGTCATCTAGTCCAACCCCCTTGCTGATTTAGTTGGGGATTGGTCCTGCTTTGAGCAGGGGGTTGGACTAGATGACCTCCTGAGGTCCCTTCCAACCTTGATATTCTATGATTCTATGATTAAGGTGACCTCTTCAGATCCTTGATCACATCTTTGCTACCCCAGAACCCCTGCAAAATGCTGCTTTAAGCTATGCGTGGGGCAGTTCCAGGAACTAGGGATCACAAGGGTATAGGGACAACTTGGCCGTGGCTCCTTTACTCAGGATATGCCCCATGTACAAGGCACTGGGACTGGAGGCGGTGTCAGAGCAGCTACAGCATGTCTGCCACCTGCAAGTTCCCCAGCTCAGGGATAGTCACCTAGGGGTTCCTTAAGCTGGCTTTAGGGCAGCCAGAGAAAGACACAGATGTGTCCTGAGAAGTGCTATCTAACTGTACTTATGGACTGGAGCCTGGCTATCCTAGATATCACCTCTCCATCTGCAGCCCACCAGGTCAGCTGCATGTGAGTGGTAGGCTGGGGCAAAAGCTGCAATAAAACTCATGGGTTCAAGTTGCTCACTTGCTGTCCCCCGGAGTGTGAATCTCTTCCATATTCTCTTAATGGGTTAGGATTGAATCACTCGTTTTCTGGAGCTAGACAGCTCAAACCTAGCATGTGTTGGACTATTTATAGCTGTTATCCTCACCCGAAACAGGCATTGCTGCTGTGTCCTGTATCCAGATGACTCTGCAATACACACTAATGGCCAGATTCTAACTTTAGATACAGCTCTACATATGCCTAAAATCCAAACTTCCTGCATGTCAGCCCTGATCCTTCTCCTAGTGAAGTCAATGGCAAAAGAACTATTGCCTTTGATAGTGCAGGATTAGGCCCTTAGCGCTGAGTCCTGCTCCCTGTTCTATAGGTATAAAGGGCCCTGTGAGAGTGGAGATGTACACGCTTTTCTATGCAGGTGAGTACAAGATTCCTGGAGTCTGCCTGGGAGTGAGGTGCAGGATGGAGCCCAGTGTGGGGGACCTCCTTACACAGCTGTGCACCACCAGGGTGGGGTCAGGGCAGGGACAGGATGGGTTATGGTTAGTACTGGAGAATTCATTACAGCACTCTCATCCATCCGCTCCTCCCACTCATACACAGAGAAGTGCTAGTCCAGCCTTTGGCACTGAGCAGCAGCTGCAGATGTGTTTCTGCAGCCTGTTGTGTGGATAGATTCCTCCCCCTCTGTAGCTTTCCCAGTGACCAGAATCTAATCAACTTCTAGAGTTGCCACTTAGCTGGTTTTTAACCAACCTGGGCAGTTAAAAGATTTAGTGTTCCAGGAGGGAGGGGGTTCACTCAGGACACATTAGAACACTCTGTAATTCACACCCCTGATGGGCACACTCACATTGTCAAATGCCTCCTAGGGTAATGCCAGCTGACAAGCCTGAATGATGAGTCAAAGGGAACCTACATTTCTGAAGCCATCTGCCCTTTACCTGAGAATCAGCTCTCCAGGGTCAGGCACATGGCAGGGTAGAACAAGTCAGCTGAGGTCCTCAAAGCCTCTGCTTACTTGGGTCACATTTTAATATTATGGGTTGTTTTTAATTAATTAACTGACTTGTCATGAATATGTGCATGTAGCAGTGCTCCAGTTGTTTTCATTGTATAAAACAGTCATGGAGGTGGGAGGATCACATTTTTATTCCCCTATGATGATGGTATTATTATGAATCAGCATCATTTTATTTGTGAAGCACCCCATGCCAAAGCATTCAGATGCCACATGTCTTGGCTCTCGGAGCAATGCAATGTGCTTAACGACACTGGAGATGAGTCTGAGTCTGTAATTACTGTACGGTGCATTTATTAATAATAAAAATCAGTGTGGGTAACTCTTTAGCTGAACTGCTTCCACTGTCTCTCAGCAGGTATTCCCATCCCAGCCAGCAATACTCTAATTAACTGTTGTCGTGTGATTGGTTGAATCTAGCAATGCAGAATTATCTAGAGGTGCCTATAGATCTGCCATACAGAACCTGAAAAATGGGTTCCTATGCAGCACAAGGAGAGAAAAATGACTTATAATGCAAAAATTATAGGTACAGTTTTGGTAGTTTGGCCTCACATAATAATCACATGAACTTCAGCATACTGTCTTAATAAACACACAAACAGGTATTTTAGTAGATTGTGAAGACAGACACCTAATTTTTCAGTTTACACATGAAAAAATTATAGGTACAGCTTTGGATGCTGCCAATTTTAAGTTGCCTAAAAAATTGCCCATAAAATACTATTGTGAGTAGAGAGGTTTAGACAGTATTTTTTCCAACTATGTAATACATTTTCATTGGTGATAATGCCATATGCCTGATTTTGATATATTCCAAATGTAAAATTAGAGAATTAAAATCTGTTCGCTGTTCTGAAAATGTAAAAGTAAAATAGCATGAAGATATTCTTCTACTATGGGATGGTACTTCATGGGCAGTTTAGTACAAGTCTCTTTGGCCTTGGCTTTAGTTGCTTCCCATTTAATTTAAATTTTAGTCCTTGTACGATATTTCAGGAATCATTGTCTGCTTTCGAACTGTAATGCTCAGTGGATCATAATATTAATTTCCGTAAACCTGTGTCATCTCCAATTTTGCAGTTTGTCATTTAATTCTGACTGAATGGATCATGCCACAGATTGTGAATTGTCCCCGGTTTCTCGAATGCAAAAATGCTTATTACTGTCACACGTCAGTGCAGCCTCCTATTTAAAGTGGTTATTTCTTAGGGTGGAGCAGACTCGTGAAACCATTTCTAGAAGCTTGTGACAGTTGCTACATTTTGGAAATTAACCCTTATATGAGTTTCACATGCTTCACATAATTACCTGCTCTCTGTCACCATGTGCAAGTTGCATAGATTTGTTGCAGCTGATCCTATTTCTTGTTCATATTCTAATATTTTCTTTTTACATACCCTGCCTTCAGATGTTCTCAGAGTGCTTTATAAACTTGATGAACTCAAATTCACACCGCTCCCGCAAAATCGAGGTTGTTCTTTCCGTCTCATGTAGAAGGAAAGCACAGCCCAAAGTCGTTACAGGCTGAGTGTAACTTTTGAAGAAATTAGATTTGTCTGAGATCACCCAGCAAGTCCACAGTAAAGTTGGGACTAGGACACAGGCCCACCAGCTTCAGTGTTTTAACTAAAAAAGTCTTCCTCAGATATACGGTAGGACAATACAGTATCTCTCTGAGGTATGTATACTTGCAAGCTTCTATCCTGCCATAGCTACCACTGGCTGTTTTACAGCTGTGGTACAAAGCAGAAAACAAAGAAAGAATTTAAAAAAAACTTGGTATTGATGCTGGTTGCTAACGCAAGCTTTTCTCCCTCTACTTCCCTCTTCACTGGTGGAGCTGAAATGCTTCCAGAAGTTGAATGGAAAGGAGATTCAGAATTTCGATCCATTTTCCTTAGAAGCCCCTGTAAGTGTTTAATTTCCTGAGAAGTGACCTCTGCCTGTTTGCCTGGAGAACACAGATCTCCCCACTGATGTGCTGATGCTGTGATTTCCACACTGGCTACCAGAGCACATAGGAATCAAGAGTCTCTTCTGAGTGGTGAACCTGCCAGATGACCAACTTCACCCTTTTTTTGTCCTCTGCTTTGCAGAAAGCTCACATGTTGATTGGTGGGTGAGCCTGAGAAATGTCATGTGGCTAAGATAGGCTAATTTCTCACCTCAAGGACTGATTTTTCCATAAAACCATGGCTCAGGCCTGTTACCATTATTTAATGTCAGTGTTACCACAATGTAATACCAAAGCTTTTTATAAAGTATACTGTTGCTCTGATCTTCATTGTTAGCAATGCAAAACAGAAATAACAGTATGTCGGGTTCCAAAATTGCTATCAGCCATCAATATAGATGATGTATTATCACTCAAATCCATAAAGCTTTTAAGCTGTCTTGTTTTAAATTAAGGTTTACAATGCATTACAATGGGATATTTAAAATTGTGTTTGCATCTTATCAATTCTTCATGATTACTTCAGTGCTTTCTGGTTGGTGACCCCAAAAACCCTTTCTGATCCGACTACCATAGGTATTTCCATTCACTGAAATGGAAGTTACTCCTGATGTATTTTGGTAGAAGCGAGAGGCGAATTAGGCCTCAGGCCTTCATCGGGGCTGGAATGAAAGTCCGAAGTGAATGGAAACTGAGTTTGGCATAGCATGGCATGGTAGCACTACTGGAGTTAAAGGTCTATCAGCATATTAAGAAGCCTTTTGGTAGGAGGTGGCATTAGAGAATTTTGTCACAGTGATGGGAAGATTATGCAAGTTTTAGTTGCAACACTGAATATATTGTTGCCATTTAGTATTTACATGGTGGTAGCACCTAGATGTCCCAAATGAGATCCCTTTGGGCTAAGTGCTGTACACACTGATAGGAAAGATAGACCTTCGCCTAAAGAGTTTATAGTCTAAATAGACATCATCATCATCATGGTCCTATTACACCTTGGGCGTTTAGGGCAGCGATGAAGCTCCTCCACTCCTGTCTGTTTCTGGCAAGTCTTTCAATGGTTCCCCAGCTGTGCTCCAAGTTTTTCAGCTCAGCTTCCAATGCTCTTCACCGTTTTGTTTTCGGGCAGCCTCATTTTTATTTGCCTTCAGGTGCCCATCTTATTGCTACTCAGGCAATGGAATCAGTTTCCATCTGAAGCACATGGCCAATCCATCTCCAACGCCTCCTGGCAGTGATGGTGCTCCTATCCTCTTGGCTGCACTGTGCCAATAGATCTTGGCTTGAAATTGTTCTGGGCCAAAGAAACGGAGGATTTTTCTGAGGCAGGTTGTATGGAATGAAGACAGTTTGGACATGCCATACTTTCTCATTCCCCAGCATTCTGCACTATAAAGTAATGTTGAAAGTACACAGCTCTGATAAATCTTGAGTTTGGTTTTGGTGTTGTATTTTGATGATTTCCAGACTGTATTTAAGCTCATGAAGGTGTTCTTGGCTTTATTGATTTCGTTCTGGATGTCCTAACTTGTTCCACCATCCTGGCTGATTGTGCTGCCCAAGTATGTGAATGTTTCTACATAGACAAGACACGGACCTATTGCTTCAACTTCCCTTACTTCATATGAGCACGTCTCTATCTCCTTCCAGGTATCTGGGCTCCTCCAACCTATAACATGGCTAGAGTTATAGTTCTGAGTAAGAGTGACTGGTATGTTTGCTTGACTGTTATTATTTCATATTTATGTGTGTATTTTATTAAACAATTGAGTAAACCATCATTTTTATGTCTCTTTCTGATTTGTCCTGTCGGAGAAAAACTGAGTTCTCACTTTTTGTTTGGGTACAGCAAGT
>NW_020698262.1:7107667-7142274 GCF_002925995.2 Terrapene triunguis | reverse complement strand
TTTAATTGTTCACTAATTGGGTGACCAAATAACAATAAGGGCCTCTCTCATTTAACACAGTGCAAATTCCAGGAACATTCGCTATAGAACCCATCAATTGCAATTACAGATTCTTGGGGTTCACTGGTAGTGATATCATATACTTTTATCTCCACTGATCCATTCTTTTCCATTCAATTGTTCACTTATATGGGATATCCTGAACCTTAAAAATATATATTTTTAAAACAATATTTAAATAAATCACTAAAGTGTGAAGGCCTTGGCCATTGGTTTTATCAAATATATGGCATTGTCTGTATTTGGATGTATTACAGGGGTAATAGTGTAATGGAGGAGATGGCAGGGGCAATGGCAACAAGCTGCCTTTGGTACTTATCATTTAAAATCCAATTAGGGAGGGCAATACATGCTGAAGGACTTATCCAAAACACAGGGCGCAGCCTGTAGAATAAACCCCAAAATCCAATCAATACCACGTTCCCAAGCATGGGTCCCACAAGTTTCTTCCTGCCGGGGTATAATTCTTTGTTTCTTCACCAGGGTCAGTTCTTAATGTCTCTTGTAGTCAGGAATTCCTGGACTTTGTGATTTCAATGAAGCAAGTGTTCCTTCTTCTCTTTTCCTGAAACAGTGTGGTTTAGCATCATACAGGGGAGAGGTTACTAGCACATCACCCTGTAATGGTTTTGCTTCTTCTAGGAAAATCCAAAGGCACAGTAGGTCTGTCAGTGGACAAGGGAGAGGTTACTAGCACTTCACCTTGTCCTCCTTCCCTGCTGTCCAGGAGGCACAGCAGAGCTAGCAGGAGAAATAGGCTGATCAGCAGCTGGAGAATCCTCTCCAGGTGGAGGGGTCTTTTTACAGTGAGAAGCATGGGTCCAGGTGGGCAGTCCTTGGCACTTCACAGCAGTGTTGGTGGTTAACAGGACTTGGAAAGGGCCTTTCCAGTGTGGAGCCAAAGCAGTCTTTCGTTGATGGACTTTACGTAGACTCAGTCTCCTTGTTTCAATGAATGGCAGGGCTGCTAGGGTCTTTGGGGAGCACTTCTTTTATCTGTGAGAAAAGAAACCTAACACATTTCATTACTGCCTGGCCGTGTTTTGCAGATTTCAGTTGCTTGGGCACATTCAGGCCCCCCCCCCTTTTCTTGGGGGTCAGCCAAGTTTTGGCTGTGACCTTGGATGAGCCTGCTAGCTGTATTTTCCTCTCAGTTAACTCATTCTGTTCTTTTTCCTTCTCCCCTTCTTGGCTTCTTTTAACCTACAAAGGAAACTTTCACTCTTCACTTATACACTTTTTCACATTAGTCTTATTATTCAAGGTATGCCATGTACACTCTTCCAGTAAAATAACTTTATTACAGAGCTTTGGAGCAACAAACCGGGACAAGCACACCCACTTTTGAGGAGTCCACTCGGTACAACCTCTGGTGTCCAATAGCTTTCCTCCCTCCCCAGCCCTCTGGCTAGAAATCTGAGGTAGCCAGAAGGATCCCATGGGCAATATGGGGAGTGGGTTAACCTTCCATGTCCTTGTTTCCAAAGACTGTTGGTATGCAAATTTTAACAACAATTTTTCAATTAAAAAAATCTGGCCAATGAAGTTTCTTTTTCTTACTTAAGCAAATGTATTAGACTTTAGTATATCACATTTTCCTGATTTATCCAAACACTTTGTATTCCAAGTTAAATAAAACAAGTATCTGCTTTTTGATTTAACCCTTCTATTTAATTTTGAACTAGACTGTCTTATGAAATTATTAAACCCAACAATTCTGGCCACAAGACAAACACCACAAGACAGAACAAAGAACACAAAAATAATTCCTATTGTACCAGTAAATGCATGGTACATTGAATGCTGTTCAGCTGGCATCCGTTTTCTCTGATGATCTGAAAGACAAAAGAACAAAGGTCTACCCCTTCTGGGTAGTCAGTCATTGCTTAATATATTTCCTTTATATACACATACTCTTGTTGATTTCAGGCAAAACAGAGGAATTACCACATATTTCCTTGTATTTGTTTCATAGGCAGCCCAGGTTTCAGTGGCTTCTACCTTATTAGTTAGAAAATTGCATTAATACAGATGCTTTCTGGCTTGCTTCCAGATCCAAAGCTATCCACAGCTTAAAGATTCTTACTTAAAAAGGGACACAATTAACTTTCCCAAACTTTTGATTGCCTTTTACTTCTAACTTCTGCTTTCAAACACACAGTGATCTGAAAAAGACAACACAACCTATATTGGTAGGTCTGCATTTCTTTTACCTCTGCTACAATATACACTGCACATGTTCTGGGGAAAATGCACATCCTCTCCACAATTCAATTTCCATAACACTAGCCACATCAATTTCTACACAAGGTGTAACTGTTTCTTTTGTGCTTACAAAATCTCTATGCACCCCTAGTAAAGTGACAGCTCGACCACACAGAGCCAGGGGCACTGTCCTTCTCTCTCTTTTTACCAGATCTTTTATCTGCTATTTTGTTACCCAAAAACAAATTCAAATCTTTTATTCTCTGGACCAAGCTGAATTTCAAATTAACCCGTTCCTTTACCTCAATAGACAAATTGCTCCCATTGTGTGTCAGAGGCTTTTTGGTGATTAAAAGCTCCTCTGAGATGTATGATCTTATCTAGATTGAAGGTACCTTCTAGTGGGCATTGTTTAGATGAATTTTTCACGCGTGTAATGATTCCAATTCTCTAAATACCTGCAGGTTTTAGGACCATAATGTACGTACATGAAATAAACTGGGGTACCCTTAGGGGGTGAAAGGGAATCCTTAGACTGTCCCCCACCCATTTTCCAATCACACACACAGGGAGGAGGATGCCCTGTCCGCGCTAGCGGCACATAAACTAAGGATCTCTCCCTACAGGGTATTCACACAGGAGAGACTAACGAGGGTAACCATGACCTCCTACACCTCCCTTCAGCAAAGAGCGTCGGCTAATCTCAGAGAGACGGCGCCGCATACTCTGTTGCATCCAGTGAGATGGTCAGACTGTCAGTGGCTCACACGGAGTGGAAAAAGGGGAGGGAAGATGGGTTCACACACTCCTAGACCCAGGCAGCCTCCTCACCGGACAATGCCAGGCCGAGTTAGCGTACCGTGGGTCGGATCTCCTAAAAGATCCTCTAGTTACCGGGCTTGCGTTAGAGTAGTTCTGGTCACGAGCCAAAAGACTTCGCAGAGTACTCTGGGCGTCTTCCGGTAACACTCAATTCACACTGGTGTACACACACACACACACCACACACACACCAAGGCCTTACTCCAGGTACTATTCCCAAGTACCTCAGGTACTATTCCCAAGTACCTCGATGCATCACTCGAGGCGGTAAAAACCCCTCTTGAGGCGGTAAACAACCCCTCTGTCCGGACTATGAGGCGGTAAAAACCCCTCCTGCTGAGGCAGTAACAACCCCTCAACACAGGTGCAAACCTATGCACCTCGCATATGCATACAGGGGGCGGCAAACAATTCCCCTACGCCGCTCAGCATCTGACCTTGCTGCACAGTCAATAAGTTCGGATGGCGTGAGCCCAACAGGGACAGACGGCCCCACGGACAGTCCTCCTCCGACACCCCAATAGAGATTTCAAAAGGTCTCCTACCTCTATTGTGGCGCCATGGGGTTCGAAGGGGAACGATCCGTAGCAACTGCCGGTGCCTCTGTGGGCGTTGCCATCCCGGACGAGCCCCCAAATTGTCGGAGAAAAACTGAGTTCTCACTTTTTGTTTGGGTACAGCAAGTCAGATGCTTTATTAACTCTCACAATTGTGCAGAGGGAGAGAGCTAAGCAGGTCTCTCTCAACAGTAAACAATTACAGCAAGCATTTATACCGTTTGTTACAGACAATAATGAGCAACAACTGCATTTTGTTTATACATAGGTCATTCTGATATCTTGTTTTGCTCACTAATGTAGACTCTTAGTCTACATTCCATATTATCTACACAAGGTCGCAATAACTTCTCACACAGTTCTTTCTCACCCGCCTCACACAATCCTCGCTTCTACAAATCTCGCGTTATCAGGGCTACAGTTAGCCTGACTCTTGCTAACAAACTGTCATGCATTGCAGTTCTTTTCTGACAGTTCTGTTTCTGCTTCCACAGTCCTAATGTTCTTTTGGGCAGCTGTTATATAGATATCTGCCAATTTTTTTACCATAGATACCAGTAGATAGGACACTCAAATTTAGCAGTATTATCAACGAAGATAATGGAGTGTATCAGGACTTTTAAGTATAGCGCCAGGTAGTCTGCTAGTGTAAATTAATATAGCTTCATTGAAGTCGATACAGTTCTGCTATATAACACCAGCTGAGAATATGTCCCATAAATTTTAACCTGACACTGTTAAAAAAAATCATTTTGGTCCTTTTAGTTAACCTGAATCAACCTCACCCAAATTTCTTTGTTAGAAAATAGATTGTATCCACAGCATAAACCCTGTCTCGTGTCAAAAATGTAATCGTTTCTGATCTTTCCCTTTTTTTTTTAAGAATAAACATTTTATTTTCCCATCTTCCAAAATGGTAAAATAAGGGACCGCTAACTCTGGGAGCTAGCTAAAAATATTAACAAGCCTCAATAATTTATTGCTTACAGGGTGGCCAAGTTGAATGCTTGTAGTTTCATGATTCTAGGTTGCCAAGTACAATGGATAATAATTGTCTGAATTCACAGGATGAACTGTTAGACAAAAACAAAATGAGCTTCTAACATTCAAATTCAGCCCACATTATATTAACTGTTATTTGAGTCATATCCACATTCTGCATAACAGCCGGAGAAATCAGAGGCACAGATCAAAGGTGCAGATCAAACCTACATTGCCTCTATCATCACAATCTTAATAAAGGTTGCGGTCAAGACTGGAGCTGGGTTTTAACTGTAAGTTTATATGACTGACACCTAAGTGAATGGGAAATGAAAAGCCAGTGATTAATTGCCTGTTGTTATTGTCAAACCAACCGGATAATTAAATATTTATTGTTTACTGGTTTCAAGCATACACTTGGCATTTTGAGATACTATGTAATCAGGTGATCGCAGATTTCCAAGGGAGCAAAATAGTAACCTTGCACAAGCCTGTTGTGAGGATCAGCTGGCTAATGGGCTTGACTCACTCCCACGAGCACAGAGGGTGCAATATGCAACTGCAATCCAGTTCCCAGCTGGATGGGCTTCCAATGCACTTCCCACCCATGGGGAGCAACTGTAAGCTCCAACCTGGCTTCTGCCAGTGGCGATTGCCCAAGTGCTCTGGTGGATTAGCACAATTCCAGTGTGCGCTGGCCCTGTCCCCCCTCTCTGGATTGCCCCCATCCCATCTCTGGGCTGGGCTGGTTGGCTCTCCTAGTGAAGTGTGAGTTGTAATTGGTTTGTTGGGGCAGCCTTTTCACCATACGGCCCCTCCTGAGGCTCCATCCCAGACCATCCCTGTGCTTATTCAGACTGCTTTCTCCATCCCTAGCAAGAGAGAAAACATACAGAGTCTTGCCAAGGCCTTAATGAATGGTGGTTCTGTGTGGTGCAGAGAGAAGATGCCTGATAGAACAGTGGATAATTAGTGTCCTGCAATGCAGGGGACCTGAAATCTTGAGTCATTCATGTCCCAGCTGCAGCCAAAGTGTCACCAGGATGATGTTTTCAGTCTTCGGAGGGAGGAGCATCTGCACCACCGTCATATTCCTTAGCATCAGGCTATGGGCTAGTGTCCTAATCTCAAAGATGCTCTCCCATTACCCACTTGATGGATCCAATGTTAGTAGCAGGTCTGAAGAAAGAAAAATATGATCATAAATTACACTGGGAAGAAAGCAGTTGGTACCAAAACCATTAATGGAGAAAGGGTTGATAGCCCCCTGCCCCCAACATCTGCTTCAGCAACCTATCGGCTTCCTTGGCACATGTCCTAGTAGGGGGAAGGAGAGAGGAGGAAAGGTCAGTAGGGCAGAGACAGGACACTCTGTGAGAGCAGAACCACCCACTCTAAGTAGGCAAATGTTGCAAAGGAAAATTGCCAAGCCCAGTGCAGGCAAAGCCTTCCAAAAATATTTAAATGTCTTTATTGGGATGAAGATGCAGAATCCAGTCAAGCAAAACAAGGAGGGGAAGGTTGCAAAAATGGAAATGGGTCTTTTGCAGAGAGCTCCTTTCGGAGCCTTTCCATCAGCACCTGGGCCCTGTTCACAATAATAATATAATAAAAGATAAAACTTGCATTTGCAATTTCTCAATTAAATTGTAATTTAGACCCAACACTGTGTCTCAGATAAAATACATGCCTTGCTCATCCAAGTGCAAAACAGTATTTACAGAAACGTTTAATTGTTTAATATGGTTGGCAGTTACAGGCATTCACACACACACCGATTAATGTTAGTTAAATAAATCTCACCGTTTATAGTTTTGGATCGTGCTTGAGTGAAGTGAGCAGGGGTTACTAGGTATCTCTGTCATCTTGCTCTTCAGAATGTATTTTGGGTGGCGAGCAGCTATGGGGACCTTCCTCCCCTCGTATATTTTCAGCGATTTTATCGTACACATTTCAAATGTTTAAATAGCGTACTGGAGGCAGTGTTGTAAAGTGTGCACTACAGTTTCCCATAGTGTTCATTTGATCAGTGGAGGATTTCATTCACAGTGCTGTCAATCTGGGAAGCTTTGGCGAGCTTAGTGCTTTTAATGTATGAATAAAAATGACTGAAATTGTTGAGTCCAGTTTTTTGGTATGCGATTGAGGCATTAGAATGAGACGATTTAGTCTCACTTACAGATTTAAATAAAGATAGATAATCCTTACAGTAGCTTCACTAGAGCTGTAGTGGTCTCTCCCTTCTTCTCACAAATGCCTACATGGTACATGCTCAGTGCGAAGAACAAGAATTTAGCCCCAAATCCCTATAAAAATTAATGGGTCTCCTGTGACAAACACCACCGCTTAATTAATTTAGGCCCAAATTCAGTAAAGTATTTACTCACATGCTTAACCTTCAGCACATGAATAGTCCAATTGAACACACTGGGTCTGGTCCAAAGTCCAATGAAATCTTTTGACTTTGCATCAGGTCCAATAGGAGTACTCGCATGTTAAAACTAAGCATGTCCTTATTTGATTTGTTGGACTGAGGCCTTATTTAGATGATTTCCTTAAAGCACCTATTACAAATCATTTATCCCATCAATATTTATAATCAATAAAAATAAGGTTAAATATACCACAAACACCCCATAAAATGTATCTAATGCCCAGAGCAAATACTTACCCAGCACATAAATAGAAGCCTCACATATGTCCACTCAGATCCCTAACCCACGTCTCAAGAAAAATACAAGGAAATAGACAGCAGGTTTAAAACAAACACTTGGCCACACAACGCACAGTCAGGCTGTGGAACTCGT
This sequence comes from Terrapene triunguis, assembly GCF_002925995.2. Taxonomy (NCBI): domain Eukaryota; kingdom Metazoa; phylum Chordata; order Testudines; family Emydidae; genus Terrapene; species Terrapene triunguis. The sequence continues at coordinate 7,134,842 of NW_020698262.1, read as the reverse complement.
TGCCAGGGAATGCTGTGAAGGCCAAAAGTATAACTGGGTTCAAAAAAAGAATTAGATAAATTCATGGAGGATATTAGCCAAAATGGAGAGGATGTCCCTAAACCTCCAACTGCCAGAATCCGGGACTGGATCATGGGGATGGATCATCTCAAATTGCCCTGTTCTGTTCATTCCCTCTGAAGCATCTGGGACTGGCCACTGTCACTAGACAGGATACCGGACTAGATGGACCAGTGGTCTGACCCAGTATGGCTGTTCTTATGTTCTAATAGATGCTCCTATTGGCATGTCAGATGCAAGCAATATCAGACTAAGGAGAAACTTCATTCAGAAACAAGGACCTCTTGTAGAAAATGCTTTACCATCAACCCTCCTCCCTGTTACACCAGGAGACTGTAACCTCGAAGACCTCTGCTGATTGCTTTTGAGTTTGTATCACACTGGGAGAGAGGCCGTCTTTCAGCTTGTCAGGTCTCAAACCATTTAGGGTGAGATGTTCAAAGAAGCACATTGAATTTCAGTGGGATTTGGGTGTCTAATCCCAGCTTTAGAGATCAAAATCATCTCTTTACACTCTGCTCAGAATCTAATGAGAAGTCACTGAAGATCACCAACCCTGGTTTGTAAAGCGCCTGCCAAGGTGTCAGACCAGATACACAGAACTAGACAGAACAAACTGCACAGTCACCTGTCTCATCAGGACTGCTCGTGGAGTCAGCTGGTACCAAATGTGAGGAAAGTCAGAGGTATCTAGTCCTGAGTTACTAGATATCCAGTCTGAATTTGTGACAAATGTCAGAATATTCATGGCAATTGAAAAGAGGGAAAAAACCACTCCAGTTTAAGGAGTCACTGCCATGTTCCTAATGTCTGATGGGGCCATGGTGCATGTTTTTTTTATTCAGAAGCTGGGAATGAGCGACAGGAATGGATCATTTGACGATTACCTGTTCTGTTCATTCCCTCTGGGGCACCTGGCACTGGCCACTGTCAGAAGACAGGATACTGGGCTGGATGGACCTTTGGTCTGACCCAGTATAGCCAGTCTTATGTTATAAACTTTTCATCAAAATTCAGAGCGGGAGTTTTAGACCAAGCCCATCTCTCTCTCTTTTTTTTTTTTTTAAACTGTTCAAATGTAGCTGCTCGAAGGACCTATCCCGGGGAATATATTTGCTGGTCCCAGTAGCAATCCCAGTGGACAGTGGTGGAGTTTTCACAGGATCCATAGAAAGGGAACATGAACCTCCAATCCTGCTCTGGAATATCACTACTTATTGAATAGCCTAATATGGCAACATCTGGCTAAAAATGATCATGTGACTAGCTCCCCCACTCTTAATAGACCCTTAAACTAGGCATTTAAGCTTGTAGAATACTTTAAATTATAAAGTGCCCCAATGATTCATGGGTTGTTGGGCTTTTTTTCATTAGACTGGATTAGCTTTACACACCATTATCTAATTTGAAAGCCGAAGAATTACAGATCGTAATTGGATAATCTCTCAATTATCCCCAGTGACTTAATTATCATCATTAGCTGTATTTATTTCACTAATAATATGGAGGATTTCTTTTGGAGGTTTCATTTTCCAGGCATTAGTTTGATGATAATGGAACCTACTAAAGACAAATTAGCAGAAATATACAATCATTAAAACATAATGCTTAGGTAATATCTGAAAATAAAAAGCCCTCCTTCAGGGATTCTCCTAAAATCAGAATTTCCAGTCATTTCTCTTTCAATAAGTGTATGTGTAATCACCTGAAATTTCCCCTACAATGCACTGAGATCTTCATTTTACCATGTTATAACAAGAAAAGATTACTAAAAAAATCAAGGCACTGTAAGCAACAAATATATAGCAATGGGATTTGCTATATAATGCCCTTAAAATGGCATGCTATGAAAGTATGATAGTAATATAAGCTATTTTTCTGATGGGTACACTTATACTCGAAAGCCATGGAAGCAAGGTTAAATCCTCTAGCTTTATAAGATCAGACAGTCTTTCCAACAAAAGGCATCTCAACCAAATCTATTCTCCATACATTCCTTGGGACTTGAAGTATCTAGGGGACTTTGGCCCAATCTTGCTCCTACTGAAATTATAAAGAGAAATTTGGGATCTGACTTCTGCATCTCAAGGCTTAGGAACATCCATCTAAAGAGACACGAGCAGATAAATATAACAATGGCTGTGATTGTGTATTGCAAATTGCTTTGTATTAGTTGATTATCTCTAGCTAAGTTGCAAGTGTTTGGCTTGCTTACTTGGAGTAATTTAGCTTGAGAAAGCCACGAAGGGTGATTATTTACAGGGGAAAATCTCAATTGTAATGTAAGAATCACAAGGTAAAGGGCAGGGGACCTGCCAAGCATATTTAGAAAAATATCTATGAGATGCTTTTTATTCCATACCATATCTAGTTTAAATGGAATAAATTCTTCTACAATCACGAACGTTCTGACATTAGAAACAAAATCATTCAGTGCACTTACTGTCTGCTCAGAGCAGTGAAAAACCCAGTTCCTCAGTGTAGTATGTAAATTAATTTAAATGCGATATATACAGCCGTCCAGCCTGTCTTACGGGTTGTTGGTTTTTTTTGTAAGATTTTTTTTTAAAGGCCTCCAGACTATTATTTCAGGGTCTTGTTTCAGGCTAATTTACTGTGTCAGTCAATATATTGTCATCCCTGGTCTTCAGTATTCTGCACTACATGCCATTTCTCTGCTTTCATAGAGTTCCAGAAAGGAGCAGACAGGCTAATAGTACCTGCTACAGATTTTTCATAAGCATTCAATTAGATGAAGCATTATCCTGGATTTTTTTATCACTATCTGTTAAGGGTTATGCTATTTAAAAAGCACAAGATGCCCATTTTATGTATAAATATTGCCTTTGCAGTCCGATGGGAATACCGCACGTTTACAGCTAAGCGATGAGTCTTCTAGTGTATAAATAATTGGTGTTCTCAGGAGAATATATTTAGACCAACATTTAATACCGTACTTTTTTGGCTGAATGGGTATGGTGTTATATTATGCTTTTTATATTAATTGTTATTTGATTTTTTTTCCTCTTACTTACACTAGGGTAAAAGGGACACTGTCATGATAAAAATTATTGCCAAATTCTCATCTGGCATAACTCCATGGGAGCCAATAGATTACACCAGCCATGAGCCACCCACCTCAATCCCCCCCACACACATACGCTCAGTATTTAAAAAAAAAAAAACCCTTACCTCTGTTTCTAGATTATTATATTTGTAAGCATTTTTTTAAAACTAATAGAGGATCCATGCCTGTAGCATGCAACTAGAGTGATTTCAGTGGACGTTCTGCATGCAATAACACTGCTCCTAATTCCCATTATTTGTGCTGCTCTGTTAGGACCAAATTATGAAACCTTACTCATTGTTGCCAGCTCTTGTGATTTTTAGCACAAGTCTCATGATATTTGGTGTATTCCATAAAGCCCTAGCTCCTAGAGGTAAGTGAATCAGTGAGACACTCACCTTTCATTAAAAGAAAAGTAAGTTTCTAACCTTCATAGTTGAAGAGAAAACCTGAAGTGCACCAAGGGTATTGCAATGTAAGCCCAGGGTTCGAATTCAGGCTCAAGCCTAACCCCACTTCCATCTACACACACATCGCGCTAACCAAGGGCTTAGACCCAGGGTCCCAGAACCTCACGGATGTGGAGGTCCAAGTCTGAATCAAGCTAGAGTTCAAGCTCTATTGCTTTGCAGTGTAGACACAGCCCCACTGGCCTCGTACTCTAGGAGTCTGCCAAAAGATTCCCACAGGCTGACTTTTTTTGTCCTCTGGACAGTCACGTTTGGTGGACAGTCAAGTTTTCCCACACTGCACCATGAACAAAGGGCTAGAGTGGCCACATTTTGGGCGGGCGCTAGGAAGTCTGGGGTATGGGTGGTTGGACTCAGGCGCACATAATGCAGTGTAGATGCTGAACCCAAAATGTATTAATTATTTTAATCTCTTGATTTCTTTTAAGCCCAACTCATGATTTTTGCGGGACCTGATTGAAGATTTTTGAACACTTGGGGTTGGCAATATAATTTAAACCCAATGAATAGCACCTTACTCCAGAGGGTTTATTGCTTGCAGGATAAGGTGCTATTCAGCAGGAGTAAGGATATCCCAATCTGGCCCTTCTATTTACATTTTACACAGCTTTCATCTTGTAAACACTTAATGATGGGTGGAGTGCTTACTAGTATAAGCAGTCCGATGAAATTTGCAGGACAATGCACTCAGGTTTTGTCTTCACTTGGGATTATTCCACAATAGCTATTCCAGAATAACTATTTCTGTATCACACCATGGAGACGTACTTATTCTGTAATAAGAGTGCCATGTTCCAATTTAGTTTACTCCACTTTGAAAGTAGAGTAAACTACGCAGTAACAAGACACTTCTATTCCAGAATAAGTGTGCAAACCTGGAGTTAATCTGGAATAGCTATTGTACTCTAAATTCACATACTGCTTTAATCAAAATTAACTGGAAGTGTAGACAAGACTGACATACTGGTCAATTTTGCTTCCTCTTCATAGTCATTTCATTTTCAGTATCCGTTCTGATACACTAACACCAGGGCCGGCTCCAGGGTTTTGGCCGCCCCAAGCAGCCAAAAAAAAAAAAAAAGCTGCAATCGCGATCTGCGGCGGCAATTCGGCAGAAGGTCCTTCGCTCTGAGCGGGAGTGAGGGACCGTCCGCCGAATTGCCACCAAATAGCTGGACGTGCCGCCCCTCTTCCGAGCCGCCGCCCCAAGCACCTGCTTGCCAAGCTGGTGCCTGGAGCCGGCCCTGACTAACACAAGGCTATTACTGTTACTTTGGATTACAACTCACATTTAAATTCCCAAAATGTTTTCATTGACTTTTTAAAAAAAAAATCGTTATGTGCAGGTTTCTTCAAAATAATTTCAAATGATAAAACTAGCTGGGGGAGCATCCTTTAAAATATATCAAATGGGAAAATTAATTTTAGGGTTTGTTTTTTAAAAATTCATACTATACTGGGCAATAGAGATTTGAAAATCCAGAGAACCCTTTTCAACAGGGAAGGAGGATGCTGAGGCAATATTATGTATAATTCTATTACACTCTTCTTGCACCTCAGCTTAACTCTTTGCTGGAGGACAAGACCAACTTTTGTCTTTTCAGTACTTTTCAGAAAGCAGAATTAAACCTCGGGGCTGTTGCATGAAAACCCTGAATGTAACTGTTACTAATAGCTCATTCAGTCTCAAAGAGAGTTCCATACAGATTCTTAGTAAACAAACATTTAATGCACACAGAAAACATTAATAGACTCAAACATTGTAAGCCATATTTGGAATACTTATAACATTTTAACCCATGTTATTAGGCAGTAAATCTACTCATATTCCTTATATTGATTTCTCCTTTTGTTGCTGATACATATATTTAAATGCAAAGTTCCAATATAACATTTACTCTCCTGTACCTTTAACCCACACTTATAAAAACAGCCCCTTCTGATCCTCTTTCAGAGAGGATTTCTCATGCTTCATAGCAGTGGTGGGCAACCTGCGGCCCACAGGCCGGCTGCCACTTCCTGCAGCTCCCATTGGCCGGGAACGGTGAACCGTGGCCACTGGGAGCTGCGGGCAGCCGTGCCTGCAGATGGTCAATGTAAACAAATTGTCTCGCAGCCTGCCAGCGGATTACCCTGACGGACCACAGGTTGCCCATCACTGCTTTATAGTGCGGCCATAATATGTCATGTGTGTGAGCTGGACTCTTCAGAGCTTGAAAAGAACAGCAACATCGCAGTTCTTTTCCAAACACTTCAGCTAACAGACAGTCTGGGAAACTCTGCAGCTAGCAGCAGTCCAGCCCTTGGGTTAATAGTTGACTGGTCTTCAGTTGCTGGTGAAACAGAAGTCTGTGGTCTGTACCCAAAGTGACAGAGGTATTGGGATCAGCATATAAAATACCCATGCCCTGGATTTCTAAAAGGGCCTAACTCTATAGGGCACCATCTTTTCCTAATAAGTCCAGCTAAGTCAGGTAAGAATGTACAAACCCTCACCTCACTCAGCTCTGCTCCTGTTCTCTCTCTAACTGAGGCAGAATGCCAGTTTAAAGCAGTTAGCTGATAGCGGCGTGTAAATTAGCTAGGTTATCTAGCCTTTAGGGGTAACAAATGCTCCCCTCCCAGCTCTCATCTAGGTCTATAAAACACCTCAGTGGATCAAGCATTGTCATAGCAGAGGAATGTCACTCCCCTGTACCCAAAGTGGCACAGGGATTGGTACAAACACCCTCAGCACAGATACGTCTCTTAATCCTGCGTCGATCAGCTGCTGAGTCCACAGGGCTGTCTTTCATTCCTATGTTTATAACCTCCCCGCTCCCTCCCAGAGCGCTGTTGGCTCCTCTATCAAATAGTGTATAAATGTTGGACCTGCTGGACTCCTTGCCCCACAATGAAGCCTTCCTGTACGACTTCCGAAACAGCCGCTGAGCTTATCTATTCACTGTCACACACTATTGCTGGATGTTTCTGGGCTCTTCTAGGTGAGTTACAGAGATACAGAGGAATCCAACTAAAATCCATGGTCACCTCTCCACTGCTTTGTCCCCTTTCTTTGGGCCCAACAAAGTCAAATGCCACAGTATAAAGTGTGTGGGCTATATTGTCGCAGATGGTGGGGGGGGGAAATCCTCTCATACTAGGTATGTTTCCAACTTGACATTCTCTCTGTTTTAAAGTGTCTGTAATTAGGAATTCTTTGCTCAAACTGTTGCTCTGGAAACTAAAGGCATCTATCTATCCATGAGGACCTAATGCTACAAGCTATTGTATCCCCCATTCCCATTGTCTTGACTCTAACCTCAATCCTAATTTTAGCAAATTCACTTCATGTTCTAAGGCTAACAAGGTAATTTGTAACAGTTTGGCTTGAATGAAAACATCCTATTAATCCCTAATTGTTACAAATGATATTAGTCTGTGTTTGTGTAATGTGCATCGCAACAACATAATGCAGACTGCATTTAAACCAGCAGTTGCATTTCATTTGACAATTTTCATGCAAGAACTAAAGTTTCCTGATGAAAAGCCAGAGCTTTGGCTTCCATTGTTTCCCATGTGTTGGGTGTTCTCTATTATTACTATTTATTATTTTTTGTGGTAGCACCCAAGAGCCCCAGTCAAGAACAAAGACCCCCATTATGGAGCCACTGTACAAATGTAACCCAGTGGTGAGTGTGTGTTACAGGTCCCCCTCTGTATTCCAGCCACAGAGGATAGATGCTTGTTACAGCCGCAGTTAAGGAGACTTGGCTCTTTAGCTCAAGCTGTAAGAGCTGATGCTGTTAGCTCTGGAGTTCCCTGGTCCAGCCTCCAGTGTGTCCTCCAAGATGGTGGCCATCACTCAGACACGTAGCAAAAAGATGGTCCCTACCTGCAAGGAGCTTACAATCTAAGTAGTATAAATTGTATAGGTAGTGGGTCTGATGACATCCAGATGACCAATAGTGGAGTTCAGAACAGGATTATCTACCACTTGGGTTTCTGTGTGATCTTTAAGGAGACCCTAACATGTTCAAAATGCTAACTCTGGAGTTGACAACTGGGAAATCCTGGCAGATGATTTAACTCTGATGTAGAACCACAGTCAGGAACAGAGTCCAGATCAGATAAGAGAGCTGAGCGAACAACTTGCAGGAACTATTTATCCTGTGAATTTAGCCTCTTTTTCTGGTTGTGGAACATCTGCAAGCACATCACGATTTCCTTATATTTATTTATCAGATATTTTTTTAATTTAGTAAATTAATCACAAACAGTTCTCTCTGTGCATTTTCACTTCTGTTTCTATTCCCTGGTTGTGTGAGTGCACAAGCACTTCTGGCACAAATATTCCTAGGTATCTATTTAAAATTTGTATTCCATGTATATTTGCATATGTTACTTCAAAACTTGCTTTCCAGGAATATTCAGACCAGTAAAATTCAATTATACCAATGCATCTGGAAAGCCAACACGAAGGACATGGATAGAGCAGAAGAAGGGCCCCTGATTAGGGCATTACCTGAGGACTTGGAAGACCTGGGTTTGAATCACTGCTCTGTCATGGGCTTCCTGTGTGACCTTAGGCAAGTCACTTGGCCTCTATGTGCCTCAGTTCCCCATCTGTAAAATGGGGACAATAGCCCTGCCCTACTGCACCGGGTATTCCGAGAATAAATACATTAAAAATGAGATGCTCAGAAGCTATGGTAACAGAGGGACTAGGTAAGTACTTAGATGGCCAAGTGAATATTTGTGGAAATGATTATCTGCAAGGAGAAGGGTGATCTTGTAGTTAAAGGGCTGCTATGTTCCCAGCTCTGCCACAGATTTCCTGTGTGCTCTTGGGCAAGTCACTTAATTTCTCTGTGCCTCGTTTCCTCAAATGCAAAATGGAGATGTTACCCCCTTTATCTGGTCTGTTAGCTCTTTCAGCAGGGACTGTGTATACATCTAGCACATTGGGGTCTTGAGCTCAGTTGTGCTCTCTAGCTGTTACCTTTAAAAAAAATCTATTCATCTTAGAGTTTTACTCTCCCACCCATTACTGTAGTATCTAAGTGCCTCCCACATAAAATCAGTAGCAAAATCTCTAGTGGACTTCATGGAGTCTCTGGCACTGCTCCCTTTATAGGGTCATAACTGTGCTTGGGTAGGGTTTTGCGGGGAGTGGGCAGGGAAAAGATTTAGGAATAAAAGGGGTGTTTGAAATATTTTACTTATGGTACGGAGGTTTTCTCAAAGACAGAGGCTTTAATTGTTTCCCAGCAATTGTCAGGCTCTGGATTTGCCTGATCTCCTCTGAAAGATTGTTCCATAGCTGAATCCCCTCGACAGAGAATGCTTTGTCTCACATGCTTCGTCCTAGGCTTTGTGAGCTGCATCATCTGGGGAGCACTGTGGTGGTGGAGATTCATAGATTGAAATTTGATCTTTGATGTAGCTGGAGCTTGATCCATGAATTGCTTTGAAAATTAGGACCAAGGCCTTAAAACTGGCATCAGAAGTTGACCATGGAAGGACTTACGCATGGGTCTGGTGTGTTCATGGCAGCCTGAGCCATGGAGAAGGTGCCACTTAGAGCCTGTGCATCTTCTTCACATTCAGCTTCAGATCCAGTGAATTACAGTAACCCAGCCTGGAAGTGACAAATGCACAGAGCACTGTCTCGTCTGGGAGGAAGGGAAGAAGTTTCCCAGCAAGCTGGAGGTGAATGAAGGCACTTGGTCTTTCCAGCTGAGTGAGGAGTGAAACAGGAGCATGAGGCTTTGCACAACTGTGACACATGGGGGCAGTTCATCTTCAGGTGGAGAAAACGTCTCGGCCAGCTCTTCAAAGCATTTTCCCCCTTCCGACCCCCTTTGGTCTTGCTTGCGTTTAGCTAGAACAAGTGGCCTTCATCCAAGAGCTGATTTTCTGTGGGCTTTCTGACATCTTAGTAGGGGTGGTGGTTGCATCAGTGGAGAATGAGCTGTACAGTTGTATGGCCTCCTTGTACTGTTGGCAGCTAAGCCCATGGTGTATCACAATCTCTCCCAGTGGTATAAGGTAAATATTGAAGAGAAGCAGGGATAGTATGAGTACCTGCATTACCCACAGCTAAAGGCCTTCAGGAAGGAGCTGCAGGTCTGGGATGAATCACAGTGGCTGCGAAACTTTCTCATGCGTAAGGGAACTTTCCTTGAACTTTGTGAGTTGCTGTCCCCTGCCCTGAAGCGCAAGGACACCCGGATGCGAGCAGCCCTGACTGTCCAGAAGCAAGTAGCCATAGCCCTCTGGAAGCTTGCAACGCCATACAGCTACCGGTCAGTCGCGAACCACTTTGGCGTGGGCAAATCTACCGTGGGGGTTGCTGTGATGCAAGTAGCCAACGCAATCGTTGAGCTACTGCTCTCAAAGGTAGTGACCCTGGGAAACGTGCAGGTCATCATAGATGGCTTCGCTGCAATGGGATTCCCAAACTGCGGTGGGGCTATAGATGGAACTCACATCCCTATCCTGGGACCGGAGCACCAGGCCAGCCAGTACATTAACAGAAAGGGCTACTTTTCAATGGTGCGTCAAGCACTGGTGGACCATAGGGGACGTTTTACCAACATCAACGTCGGATGGCCGGGCAAGGTTCATGACGCTCGTGTTTTCAGGAACTCTGGTCTGTTTAGATGGCTGCAGGAAGGCATTTACTTCCCGGACCACAAAATAACTGTTGGGGATGTGGAGATGCCTATAGTGATCCTCGGGGACCCAGCCTACCCGCTAATGCCCTGGCTCATGAAGCCCTATACAGGCACCCTGGACAGTGAAAAAGAACTCTTCAACTACCGGCTGAGCAAGTGCAGAATGGTGGTGGAGTGTGCTTTTGGACGTCTGAAGGGGAGATGGAGAAGCTTACTGACTCGCTCTGATCTCAGCGAAACCAATATCCCCATTGTTATTGCAGCTTGCTGTGTGCTCCACAATCTCTGTGAGAGCAAGGGGGAGACCTTTATGGCGGGGTGGGAGGTTGAGGCAAATAGCCTGGCTGCTGATTACGCCCAGCCTGACAGCCGGGCGATTAGAAGAGCCTAGCGGGACGCGCTGTGCATCCGGGAGGCTTTGAAAGCTAGGTTCCACAGTGAGCAGGGTAACCTGTGACTATTAAGTTTGTTTAAAGAGAAGCTGAACCTGCCCCCGTTTCTTTACCCACTGAATGTTGACTATCCTCTCCAGTTACATACCCCCTTCACCCCGTTGCTCCCCTTCCAACACACCTTTAAAAATAAAATAAATGGAACTTTGTTCATTAACACCGTTTTCTTTATTAAGGGTTTCGTGGTAAAGGGTTGAAACTGGGACACAGACTGTGGTGGGGAGTGGGTGTAGTGATGGAAAGGACGCTTCTAAACTCGAGGAATGACAGGCTCCTGCTCCTAGAGCGGTCTGCAGTGGTGGACTGGTTGTTTCAACGGAGCCTGCCACCCCTCCTTTTCGGGACTCTGTGTGTGGGGGCTATGTGACTTTGTTGCGGGGGAGGACGGTTACAGATCCCCTGCTGCGTGGCTCTGTCATCCAGGCTAAGGACCGCTGCATAAGATCTGTAACCGCCCTCCCCCGCCACAAACTCACATAGCCCCCCCACACAGAACATGAAAACCACCTCCCAGCCTGACCAGGGTGCCTAGTGACTGCAATGTGTGTGTGACCTTCTGCTGAACCTGCCCCCGTGTCTGTACCCTGGTAGAGGTGACTGTCCTCTCCAATTACCAACCCCCTCTCCCCCCTTCAAACACACACTCCTCTAAAAGAACCTGACGGGAACAGTAATTAACAGAAACGTATTTTTTATTAACAACTACACAGTTAGGGGATGACACTGGGACGGGGGCTTGGGTGAGGTGCTTTTGGACTGAAGGAAAGGACTTATCAAAACTTTGGGAGTGAGAGCCATCTGGTACTTGAGTAGTCTGCAGGGGTGGAGTGACTGTTTTCAGGGCCCCTGCCGCCCCTCCTTCTTGGGACTTTGGGTGAGGGGGGGATGGGACTTTGTGGCGGGGGAGGGCGGTTAGAGAGAGACTGCAGCGGGTCTCTGTCCTCCTGCCTCCGGTCCTGCAGAACATCTACAAGCCGCCGGAGCGTGTCCGTTTGCTCCCTCATTAGTCCAAGCAGCGTTTGAGTCGCCTGCTGGTCTTCCTGCCGCCACCTGTCCTCCTGTTCGCTGTGTGATCGCTGGTATTGCGACATGTTTTCCCTCCACTGGGTCTGCTGTGCCGCCTTGGCTCGGGAGCAGCCCATAAGTTCGGAGAACATCTCGTCCTGTGTCCTTCTCTTTCGGCGCCTAATCTGCGCCAGCCTCTGGGAGGGGGATGCCGTGGTAGGTCAGGAGACACTCGTAGCTGTGGGATGGGAAAAAGGGAGTGAATTCCTCACAAAGATACATTTTTGTGAACAATGAACATAGTCTTTCTCTGTGAACAAGACCATGCACAGCACCTATCACATGCGCACTCAGGACAAGGTCGAATTTTTGGCCTTCCTATTCAGTGCCTGGGGTCTTGGAGTACAGATCACAGAAGCGGGGCAGGATAGCGGAATTCGGGTAGCAGGCAGACATGGTAAGCCGTAGACTTTTGGCTGCTGAAAGCTTAATTTATAGCAGTGCCCTCCTTTCACGTTCAAAGCAATGCCCCTAGCGTTGGCCAGTTCCTGCTGCCGGCAATCCGGCCAGCATGAACTCTGCCCCTGTCCCACCCCCCTCGCGGCTGTCCCCGGGAAAGATCCCTGTATGCTGCCCCTGTCCCGCCTCCACCACGTGGCTGTAAACCGCCGGTTACACTTATGTAAAGGAACAGGCAATCAGTCCCAATACTAACATTCCCCTAATTTAAAGCAGGTCACCATGAGTGATATCACTCTGATGAGGATCTCGGACACAGAGAAAGACCGCATGCTGCGTGAATGCCAGCAAGCACCAGGGCCGTATGCCGCCGTGCTGTGTGAGGCACTGATCCCGGAGTACTTGCTGCTAGCCTGGCGCGGAAAAGTTTCCTACCATGGAGGACGCAATAAGGCCGCTCTCCCCAGGAACCTAATGCAAAGCCTTTCAAATTACCTCCAGGAGAGCTTCGTGGAGCTGTCCCAGGAGGATTTCTGCTCTATCCCCGGACATATTGACAGAATTTTCCAGTAGCTGCACTGGCAAGGACTAAAAAGTAGAGCGCCTAGGGCAAAGTAATCATGCAAAACCGGACATTTTGAGATACTTTTGCAGTAGTTGCACTGGCAAGGACTAAAAAGTAAAGCGCCTAGGGCAAAGTAATCATGAAAACCCCATTGTTAATATTCCATTCCTGTTCTGATCAAAATAAATGTTTACATGTTTAAAACACTTACCGACTGATCCTTCCCCTGATTCAGGGTCAGGGTTAACGCCTTGGGAGGGTTGGTAAGGGATCTCCGTGAGGGTGATGAAGAGATCCTGGCTGTCGGGGAAATCAGCGTTGTATGCGCTGTCGACTGCCTCGTCCTCCTCATCTTCCCCGTCCACGAACATCTCCGAGGAAGCGGCCGTCGACAATACCCCATCATCAGAGTCCACAGTCAGTGGCGGGGTAGTGGTGGCGGCCGCACTTAGAATGGAATGCAGTGCCTCGTAGAAACGGCATGTCTGGGGCTGGGATCCGGAGCGTCCGTTTGCCGCTTTGGTCTTCTGGTAGCCTTGTCTCAGGTCCTTGATTTTCACTCGGCACTGCGTTGCATCCCGGCTGTATCCTCTCTCCGTCATGGCTTTGGAGATCTTCTCGTAGATCTTTGCATTCCGTTTTTCGATCACAGCTCCGAAAGCACGGACTCATCGCCCCACACAGTGATCAGATCCAAGACTTCCCGATCAGTCCATGCTGGGGCCCTCTTTCTATTCTGCAATTGCATGGTCACCTCTGCTGGAGAGCTCTGCATCGTTGCCAGTGCTGCTGAGCTTGCCACGATGTCCAAACAGGAAATGAGATTCAAACTGCCCAGACAGGAAAAGGAATTCAAATTTTCCCGGGGCTTTTCCTGTGTGGCTGGTCAGAGCATCCGAGCTCGGACTGCTGTCCAGAGCGTCAACAGAGTGGTGCACTATGGGATAGCTCCCGGAGCTATTACCATCGAATTCCATCCACACCTACCCTAATTCGACATGGCCATGTCGAATTTAGCGCTACTCCCCTCATCGGGGAGGAGTACAGAAATCGATTTAAAGAGACCTCTATGACGAACTAAATAGCTTCGTTGTGTGGACGGGTGCAGGGTTAATTCGATTTAACGCTGCTAAATTCGACATAACCTCCTAGTGTAGACCAGGCCTGTATGAAATAGATAAAGCTTTGAGAGTGTCAGTTTGGCAAAGGTCTGCTCATTATGAGTCTGGGGCAGCAAGTCGCCCTTTCACCGTGGCCCTCTGCAGAGCTTAGTTACAAGTGATGATAATGACAGGGTGACCGCAACGCTTTCTTCCTCATCCAAACATTCAGTGGTAATGATGCACATTACACATTCAATAGGCTACTTTCCTTTGCTAAATGCCTTCATATTGTATAATTAGTCCTCCGCTTGCTTTTCATTTTATTTAATTTTCTTTACTTTTGTTTGGGAAAAAAAATGTAGCAATTGCTTCACTTTTCCAGCGAGCAAAGATGAATCTGATGAAGCTGTTTGATTCATCCTCATTCAGAGGTGATCTCATGAAGATGAAACCCTGCTTTGTGCAGGCCTCTTTGACGCAATTGAGCACCTAAAAAGGCATTTTAATTCCAATTTATGCAGTGCCATTACATCAAATTAGGGATAGCAGGCTTGAGGTTACTCAGTGAAAAATCCTATTTTCCATTAATTCTGATGTGTTAGTTGCACTTCAAATGCCAAAAAAATTACTGTGTGCAGTGTTGTTGTAGTAGCCGTGTCAGTCCTAGGATATTCGAGACACAAGGTGGGTGAGGTAATGTCTTTTATTGGACCAACTTCTGCTGTTGAGAGAGACAAGCTTGTCTCTCTCACGCACAGAAGTTGGTCCAATAAAAGACATTACCTCACCCATCTTGTGTCTCTAAAAGAAATTTACTGTGAATATAAGATCCCTGGATGAGATTATTTACTGGGGTCCTCAATTTCCTGGCTGTGCTGCTAAAGTTAGAGGTCAGGCAAAGGATTAACATCACTAGTCAGAGAACGCCTCTTCATGCATTTTTTAATTTAGTTTGGTAGTTCCTAAAGAACCCATGTGTGTTGTGCTAGACTACTCCTGAGGGCATTCTGCACCAAAAAATTAAAAATTCTGTGCCAAAAAATTAAAATTCTGTGCACAATATTTCAAAATTCTGCAAGTTTTATTTGTGAATAAACAAATGCAGAGGCTCCAGCATGGCAGTGGGGATCCCAGGCCACTGGCTGCACAAAGGCAGGAGATCACCCTGCAGTCCGCCCACCCCCCACCCCCGGGACATGGACTCAGCAGTGAGGCTGCACCCGACCCTAACACAGCACAAGGCCTAGGCCTGTCCCAGAAACACCCTGGGGCCCTGCCCCTCTGCTCCAGATGCACCAGGTGTGGGGCAGGCAGGCTCAACCAGGCAGGATCCAAGTGTGGAGGGGCTCAGTGTGGGGGGATCCAGGTATGGGGTGAGAGGATTCTGTATGGAACAATCTGGGTGCAGGCAGCTCAGTGGGGGCTCTAGGTGTGGGGGCATCTGGATGGACAGAGACTCGTTCAGTGGTTCCAGGTGCAGGGGCAATGGGACTCTGCAGGGTCTTCCAGGTGAAGGTGGTTGGGGCTCAGCAGAGAGGTCTGGGTATGGGGGCCTCAGCAGGGGGGCCTGGTTGCTGGGGGAGTGGGGCTTGGTGGGGTGGAGGTATCAGTGCAGCTAGTTAGGGGTCAGTGACATGTGGTTCTGGATGTGGGAGCTCAGGGTGGTACAGGGGGTGGGGCTCACCAGGGTGGGGGTTTGAGTAGAGGGAGCTCAGTGGGGGGTGATCTGGGTGCAGGGATGGGGATTCTTAGATGGGGGTCCAGGTGCAGAGGATGCCAGATGTAGGGGTTGAGGTTCAGTGGGGTGGGGTTCAGGTATGGAGGGCTAGGGGGTTCTGGGTGTATAGGGTGAGGCTTGGCAGAGGTGTCTGGGTATGGGAGGTCCAGATGCACTGGGGTTGGGCGGATAGGAGAGCAGTTCCCTGTACAGTGACCCCCTCCCCCTCCATCGCTGAGGAGCGATGGGGGCAGGAAGCAGGGGAGTATGCTGAGCTTCCGGCAGCTGGGGGACAGTTCTGGGGGTGGATTTGACACAGCCCTAACCACCCCTTGCAGGGGAAGAGGAAGTTCCATCCTCTCCTGTCTCCAGCCCAGCCGGGACCAGCAGCTAATCCCGGCTCAGGGTAGGAGCCACTGACTAGGGTGTCCCCAGCCCTGCAGTGATTAACCTCTCCGCCGGCTGTCTGAAAAGATGTACCTTTGCAGCTAGGCAGTGGTGCGTGACTGCTCTTGCAGCTTCCCTTTGCTTCCCTGTCAGAAAGTCATTTTTCTGCGGGGAAGCAAAGAAATCTGCGGGGGACATGAATTCTGAGTGCACGCAGTGGTGCAGAATTCCCCAGGAGTACTAGACACATACAAATGTAGATTAGGAGACAGTCTTGCAGTCTAAGGGTCTGATCCAACCATACCTGCTGACTTCAATGGGTGCTAAAAGACCAGACAGTCAAACAGGTATAGGTAAATAACAAATCAAAAATATCTTGGTATTTGTGTTTTATGAATTAATGTACCTTGGGGTAGGGGGAGGAGAGTAAATAGTAAGCTGGCCTAACATCTGGTTTCATGAGGTTTTCCCGTTAGCTGGTAATGTCTTAATGGTCTTTCATCATCAGAGCAAGTGGGAGCCAGCTTTATAATCTAACTAACAATGTTCCCCATTCTCTCAGGTTAGCAACCCTCCTCCTGCTTCTCCTAACGCTTCTCAGGAATTGTCTCCTGGTGTCAGAGCTCAGAATCCCAACGAGGATAGAGAGGAAATATTCTGGTCTCCTCATTTATAGCTTAGGGTCAGTACTTGATCTCAGTCATCACCTGGAGGAATGTGCCTCCATTCATGGCTGCTGAGACAATACCTTGGCCGAAGTGAGAGGGTCCTTTCTCTATGCCATGGGCAGCCTAAATGAAGAAATAATAAGTCATTCGAGCTATATGGCAAACAGGCAGACTGAATCTAGCATTGTCTACGTCGGCAATTTAACCATAAACCAATAAGACCTTGAAAAAAGAACCCTAACGACTGTGCCTAAGGCTTTGAGCTGTACAAAATGTTTGACACAAAATTCTGAAGCAAGCCCTCAACTTCACCCATTTTCGAGTTTGTGGAGCTTCTGGAATTGCAATGATTCCTTCAGAACACGTTGTATTAGCAGGCATCTCATTGCAGGGGGGTGAACTGATGCTTTCCCCTCTCAGGGGGTAGGGTGACCAGACGTCCCGATTTTATCGGGACAGTCCTGATTTTAGGGGACTTGTCCTGCGTCCCGACCTTACATCGGTCGGGACGCACTTTGTCCCGATATCGGGGGACCGTCTGGTGGAGGACACAAGCCGGTGCTACCGGCGCCGCTCACCTCTTCTTCCTGGGCCTGGGGCAGCGCAGCTGAATTCCCGGTGCTCGCCCGCCGGCTGGCAGGAGCCTGCAGAGTGCTGCAGCCCCACTCCCCAGGCACGCACAGAGATGGTGAGTAGGTCTCCACTGTGTGCTGCAGGGGCGGGGCTTGTAGACGCCGGTAGCAAGCTCCCCCGCCCCCCTCGACCCGACCCGCGCAACCTTAGGAGTCAGAGGGACGGGACCTGCCTGCTGGTTGCTTCCTGGGAGCCGCTCCAGGTAAGGCTAGCACTGCCTGGGACTCACCTGGCCCCCTGGCAGGTCCCTCTGGCGGGGGGGGGGGCTCTGCGTGCTGCCCCCCCCCCTCCCTGAGGGAGGGGGGGGGGACGGAGCAGAGGCAAGCTGGGGGGGGGGCGGGGCGTGGAGCTGCCGGTGATTTCTCAGTTTTTCCTGTGCTCTGGCAGTTTTTTTTGTTTTTTTGTTTTGCTCTGCCGCCTGCTTGGGTTTTTTTGCTCCGCCACCGACTTACTTTTTTTTTTTTTTTGCTCCGCCCCCCCCGCGTCCCGATATTTGACCTCTGTCATCTGGTCACCCTATCAGGGGTTCAGTGCAACTCTTCATGCTCTATTTTGCACTTGGTTGGCTTTCAAGACCTGGTTGAAGTCACATGGTATTTCTTGATGTTTCCTGGTTGCCTGAGCCATGTGCTCAGGAAGGTCAGCAAATATCATTTTAAGTTGTTTGCCCAAACCTGGGACGGAGGCCATTTGCTGTCAAAAGATGTTAGACGGGGCAGCAGGCCAGCTGTGCTTTAGGGGAAACGGGCGTTGCTGAGTGAGGAGAGTATCCCCTGAGAGACTGGGCTAGGTTATGTGCTAACTGTGAGGCCATTTGGGCAGTGATTGGCACTGCCATCCTACAAGCATCATGCAATTGAGCCTTAAGTGCTGTAGATGACTGCATAGTGTCCTTGTCAGGAGAGGAAATTCTAGGCTCATCCCTATCCTGCATGGAGCACGACTAGACGCTCATCTGAGAGTGCGCCTGCACCTGCCTGTTAGGCGTTGAGTGGACAGTACTTTGCAGCAGTTTCAGTTCTCACAACTTTGTTGTTGGCCATTTCCTCATCTGCTGGAGCCCTCGCTCTGAGCCAGGAGCTGCTGTGTAGCCCAGGCATGAGATGACCTGGCTGTATCCCTCACTATTGCTCCCAAGCAGGAGGTGATACATCCACAAAGAAGCACCACTCTTCTCTTGTGGTGAATTGTGAGAGAGGGCCATCAGGAACAAGAGACTTTGGAGTCTCCTGCCAATTGCATCAATTTCCTGTGCCCTGTTAGGTTTGAAAGCCCCATTAAGGACCCCTTGACTAGTGGAAGAAGCCTGTTTCCTAGTCTGACTATCAGGCAATATGTTTGAGGGACCCAGCTGATAAGACAGAAATAGTGAACCTGGTGGAAGTGGAGCAGAAGGCCTGTAGCTATGCTCATCTACCCCTCTTATCTCCACAACTTAGCCCCTCTCACCCTGCCCGAGCCAATCAGGCCATAGCAGATACCAGCCAATGGCCAGCCTGAATCTTTTTAAAGGGTACCCACCATTGCCAGTCTGTAAAGGGGGGACGTGCTCTTCTGGTTTTTGTCTGCTGGCAAAACCACTGGCAGCTTTAAGGCTGGAGCACTTTCTCCAGGGAGGAATTTTAACCCCCACACTGCTAGGCTATGTACAGGGTTTATGCACTCTGCCAAACAAAGGAGAAGGAAATTCATATGACTGGGGAAAGCTTACATGTAAATCCCTTGGTGTGCAAAATATTTCTGAGGTGAGTGATCTGCTAATAGGAATCTAAAGGAGGATTTTAGTACTTGAGTCTCTGGCTAGCTACTATAATGGAAATTTCCTAGCGGTGACATGTGTAATACAATTAAATGCAATAAGCCATGAAACAAATAAGATCTAGAATGAAGTACAAATTGTGCATCGGCATTGGATTACAACAAGTCTGACTGAAACCCTTGCTTCTCCCTTTGCTTTTATTTCTATTAATATTCCTCAAGCGACAGCAAAGTTCGATCAGAAATAGGGAGCACAGACAGTCATGGGAGCTTCATTAGCATGCAAATCTGAGTGAATTCATTAGCCTTGCAACTGATGCTGCTGCTCTTGGAAACTGGTAAAAGAGTAAAGTCTGCAGAAGTAAATCAGGCCGTGCTAATGAGCCTGTTAATAAAGCTTTTGTAAGCCCTTTCCAGAGCCAAAGTGACAAAGCACACTGTCAACACTAAACCTTCACTATCATGCCGAAGACGAAGGACTCATATTAATTTGGTGTTTCAGATAGCTGGGGAAAAAAGCATAGAACCGTGGCTAAGTGATAGTATTAGACAAAGGATGCTACAGTATGTCCTCATCAGAGATAAAAGTATTGTGCAGTTGAAGAATACAGACAACGTAACAAATGCAACTCTGTAAATAAGTTCCATGTGGCTGAAATGAAATGTTAAAGCAAAACAAGAGACAATAAAATCCTCTACAGGACGCTTTTCTCCTACTAGCTCTATTTTCTTATTTTCCCATTGCCATCCTAGTCCATGGCTAGCCATAACTTCAGCATTGCATGCTGTTGTGTCATCTTATACACAGCACGCAAAAATATCTACCGCTCTAATGCACTGCATGTCTAAGGGTATGTTTGCACTGCAGTCTGAGGTGTGACTGCAGCAGGCGTTGATGTACCTGAGCTTGCTTTGCTCAAATATGCAACAGCCACGAAGCGGTGGCGGCATGGGCAGTACGAGCGCACCTGGGCCCTGCGTAAGTACTCAAGTGGCTAGCCTACGCTGCTGCAGCTTCATCGCTATTGTTATTCAAGGCAGCTAGCTCAAGTGTGTCAACACGTGCTCTAGTCACACCTCGGACTGCAGGCCAGACTTCGAGCTGTGGACCAGACATGAGCAATGTCCAGTGATTGTCATTCAAAAGGCAACACTTACTAATAATCACCACACGGTGTTTCATCCTACAGGGGGCAGCGTGTTCTGCTTATAAGCACAGAAGTCCAGATCCTCCCCAGAATCAATGACACAGAGGTGCCTAAAAACATTTGAGAGTCTGAGCCAAAGTTAGCGAGCAGTGACTAGGGCAGGGACTGCAGAGGAACTGAACCTGTGTTAACGACAGCACTGCTGCATGGCCAGCTAGTTACCCCTGCCTAGTGGAGTAACTGGAATGACCCCGGGTAGCAGATGTGGTGCTTAGAATGGGAACACATGATTTGTATGTTGCAAATTATACTTCGTTCCATGTCTCCTTAGATGGACCCATGCTGTGCCCAAGTGACGCCCTTTTTCACTCTCTACACTTATAGGTAAGAGAGTGGGCATGCAAGGGGCTTGAGATAGATCTGTTCAGTGCGAACAACATGTTTAGTGTTTAACCTTATTTGCACCCAGGCATATCCTCCTCTCACTCCCGGCTAGCCACCACAAGAGGATGTACAGGCTCTGATACCGCATGTATTTCTTATTTGAAATACAGGGAGAAACTAAGGTTGCTCAGATACCAATGTTGGCAAATGTTGGGTTTTTAATTGCAATCACCATATTCATCTAGGCCTCACATCAGCTGTACACTGCAGTTCAGCCCCAAAAGCAGCAGCAGTAACTGATTATACAGAACTCCAATTCTCTGTACACAAAGCCTGCTACAAAGGGAAACTGGCTAGGAGACTTCAGGTTGGTTTCCTTTTGTGGCAACCTCTTTTTGTGAAAGAGCTTGGTTATTGCTTTCTCATCAAGTGCAGAAGTACTTTATACACAGAAGAGCTACTAATGGAAAACTACCAGAATGCTGGCCAGATTCTCTCTCTAAGCATTAGTGCCTCTAGGACCTTAAAGGGAACACACAAAATTGATCTGGAAGGAGATGAAAAAAGACACCAAAATAGATGGGAGGGAACAAAAAAAAAAAAAAAAAAACACAAGACAGAAGAAAACTATTAGGTAAAAAGTGGAGGGATGGAGAATTATCCCAAAATATCAGAAAGCAGGAAAGTGCTGAAAAGAGAGAGAAAAAAATGAAAAACAAGGGGCATGGAGAGAAAAATCAGTTTGAATAGTGGAGAACAGAAAGGAGGCAAAGGGAGTAAAAGGAGAGATGCAGTGAGAAGGAATGGGAAGAGAAACCCAAATAGAAATGGAGCAGGGTCAGAGGAAGAGAGGAATCAAGAGAAGAGGAGAAACAAAGGGAGGAATGCTGTGGTGCTGATGCTGCTCCATGATGATTTTTGCCACTGAAGTGAGCTTTGATAACGCAAGCATTGGGTTACTCCTTTGCCTCAAGGGAGGAGTAACAAGGTCCTGCCAGAGGCAGGAATGATATTTGCTCAGCCCTGCAGGGAAATCTGGACTGGGATTTTGCCACTGACTTCAACAGGGCTCTGTACTAATGGGAGTCTGTTCTTCCCAGAATGTGTGCACAAGCTCCAAAAGCATAAAAGAACACCCAAACCGTGGTATTTGCTTGTGTCTTGGTCAAGGATTTTAGCTCAGGTCTAGTGCAAAGCTTGTTCAACGTGGCTCAGAATAATTTTTCAATTAGGACTTTGTGTGACATAAAGTATTAATGTATCGGGGGGTAATATTTTTCCTTTACCGTAGATAATCCCAGCCTACCTGTCTGAGGATATTTGGCTCATTGACTTCTAGTTCCTGCAACTTGATTGCTGAATTTAATTTTATAAAATGCTGTAGCATTTCTTTCCTGGCCCATTTTCATACATGAATGCCCCCAGCTAGTTCTTTCTGCCCGTATACTCTCATAAACCTAGTGTCATAACACCTGCTCTCTCCTGCATTTCTCATAGGCCGTGTCACAGTGATCACGGTGCACAGTGTATTACATTCTAGGTGAAATCTAACTAGTGCCTCACATACCAACTGTACCATCTGCTTTGATTCCTGTTTCTTTTGTATTACATCGCAGCATCATGTTTTCTTTCTTCGCTACAGCTGCAAAAGCTTTGGGGCTGTTTCTATAATAACTCCCATACAGTTTGGTTTAGCAGATATTTTGGCTCTTTCATTCTTTGCTGTTGAAATGCACTTGGTTCTCAGCAGGCATTATATCTGCCGTCAATTAGCTGTTATCTAACACAGTGAAATGATTTAACTCCTTCAGCACACCCAAGCCTCACTCCTCCTTAACTGTCACTCTGCGCAGTTGATATCAATGTGCAAAGATCCAGGCAATCTTGTGACATTTTATCTTTTACTAGCGCTCGTTATTGTTAAAGGTCAGTTAGTGTTTCCATTATAAACTCATTTTTTCAGGGCTAATGGCCGGATCCAGCACACTCTGACTGATATACAGTTAATGGGACTCCTCGCCTGAGTAAGAATCATTACTCAAGCCAGTAATTTTCAGGATTGGGCCCTTAATAGCTCAGCTGTTCCATTTGTCATAGCGCAAAAGCTGGACCACCTGATAGCAATCCTGCAAAAGCCGTTAAAAAGAAAGAAAGAAAGAAAGAAAGAAAATGGTCAAAAACTGGTTTGTTTAATGGCAAAAATGGGATGTAATGGCTCTAGATGGTAGATTTTTTTAGTACAGAAATGGCTTTATTTGGGGCCCAATCCTGCTCTCCTTGAAGTCAATGGCAAAACTGTCATTGACTCCAGTGGGTGCAGGATCAAGCCCTTAAAACTTCGTAGGGAGTCGGGGCCCAATCCTGCAACCCTTACCCACGTAAGTAGTCCTTGTTCATACTTAGCCAGGGGCCTCCTGGGGCAAGTGCAGTGGGCTGCAGAAAACTGCGAGGCCTTTGTGTGACCTTCTTGCATGAGCAAGCTGCAACCCGCAACGGTCACACAAACATCACTGCACCTGACAGTCTCAGACCTCGCACTGTGCCTGCGTGGCATCTCCCCAGCTCAGTTGTTAGTAATGCAGGAGATTCCCTGAGGTTCATCGTGTGCTTTGAAAAGGTAGTTTCCATTTTAAAATATAGGCTAAAATGCAAGTGCTGTGACAATTAAAACAGGCAAAGAACCAAAGACAGAGTAAGAAAAGGCCTTTGATAGATCCCTAGTGACCCTCTGTGCATATTTTCTCATACAGCCCAACTTTCAAAGAGACCCCCTCATTACATGTCAGATTCAGTGCTGTATCTCTTGTTGAAGTCAGTGGTGGTACCCCAGGGATGAATCTGGCCCTGTCCAAGGAAACATCAGGCTGTGAATGGGACAAAGTGAGCGCTGTATTTTCCCCATGTTCTGAAATTAGAGAACACCCCCTCCCCAGTGTTAAATAATTTTGTTCAGTCACGCTGTGACAATTTCTAGTGTTCAATAGCCTTCCACAATGTTTCATTTGATCCTCAAAGCGAAGTGCGCCTGTGGGTTCACATCAGCTGCAGTGGTGGTAAACATGTGTACACTACTTATTTAAGGCCTTTTAAAAGACTTCTTACTGTGCCCAGAAATTACACCTGTGCTTCCTTATTTAGCTATGCCGTCATCTTTGTTTCTGAGGATATATTTAACTCTTCTTTCAGAAGAGGGGCAATATAAGCAGCTTCAGAACCTGAAGTTGAATGTAGGTGCAGAAGCAAATTCATCTGCACGAAGAAGCAAATTAATGAGGGCACTGAGCTGAGAGATGGCACAAGACTCTCCTTCCCTTCCTGAAGGGCAAATTTCACCTCTGGTTCTCAGAAGTGCTGGGCACCCACAGCTCTGATTGAAATCAGTGGGAGCTGCGAGTGCTTAGCATCTCCGAAAATCAGGCTCGTAATGTCCCTACTGTGCTATCTGAGTACAAAGCCAATGGGGATGCTAGCATTGTCTTTAGCATTCAGTGCCCTAGAGAAGTGGGGTGGGGTGGGCTGAGGGCATAGGGGAAATGGTGTATTCAGGAAAGGGCAAGGAATGTGTTGAAGCATAAATCTTTAAATACTAAAGATAGTTTAGTATGGAAACAAGAGTGAGAGGAGTTGTGATAAGGAGATATAAACTAAAAGGTACAGAGGCTATCAGTTAAGCACTCTAGTTTGCATTGTCTCTAATTCAAGAACAAGGGGGTTGAAATTCTGGCCCTATTGATGTCAGTGGCAAAACTCCCCATTGATCACAAAGGGGGACAGGATTTCACCCAGGCGCTTTCAATCAAACAAACAAAAAAAGACAACAAATTGAAATAAGAGAAAAGGAAACAGTTTTGTGTGACCTAAAATTAACCTGTGGAATGCCCCGATGCAGGATGTGACTGAGACAAATTGTTCAGCAAGAGTCAAAAATAAGATGAGCTGTTGTAAGTTCTTAGGCCCAAGGCTGCAGAGCTAGCTGGAGGAGTGCATGTTATACCTCTCCACAGTTATAGCAACTGGTACTGATGAACCTGTCCTGTCCATCAGCTGTGGCTAGTCCTGAACACCACAGGTATAATGCTTCCAGACATTGCCACTGAGGCCGCGCACCTCGTTCTCGGACTTGACTTTCCCTAACTTGTTTTCAGGCTGTACAGGCATCTGTGAGCCCTCAGGATGATTATGAAACGGCTCCTACAACTACATCATTAGAATAATGTCAGTGGTTTATCTAATGTTTACAGGTGTATCTTTTATTATTATAAGTATTTTTCCTGCATTTAATATATATTAAAACTAAGTCTCAAATGTAGCTGAGGTAACAGTCCAGCAGTTTCAGAAACTTATTACCAACTTTCCCCCCCATTAGTCAATTTTCATTGCAATTTATCCCCATTTCCCCCATGCCTGGACCCTGCTCTTTAGATGGCTATCGGCATGATTTCAGCTGGACTGAGGCACAGCCTCTTTTTGGAGAGTCCAGACTGTACCTGCAAATTTGGGGCCTGTAGTTGACACCCATACAGTGAATAGCACTTGTGTCTCTAACTGTCAGATCTCTGGGGCTAGTCAAGAAGGCTCCAAAGACCTTTATTTGCACCTGTAGTTTGCAGCCACAAATGTGTCACACTTCTGAAAATCTACCCCTGAGCCCACACTGTGGAACTTTGAGAAGTGCTTTCTGCAATCCCAGTGCCGTGTATGATCTCCATGGGGTAATAATGTTTCAACAGAGCGGTAAAGTTAGTGAGGCATGACTTTACTTTTTTTTTTCTCAAGCCGCGCTGAACATCTTTAATCAAGCTGTGCTATTTTTAAAATAATGGGCCTAGTTCTCGTCTGACTTATACGAGATTCACACCTGTGCAATTCCACTGGGCCACATCCTTTGCTGTGTATCTCTGCATGCACAGATCCTTTGGCATCCGTCGAGCTCTGGCAATTTATACTAGCGAGGATCTCGCCCATTGACTTCTGTGAAGTTATTCCTAACTTACGCAAGTGTGAGAGGAGAAGTCCCGCTGTTTATTTTGATCATTAGTCCATTAAAACAGTTCCTAAGACTTTCCCTGTAACGTATATCAAAGTAACTGCTCTGTAATTTCCTGAGGCACTCTAAGACTTTTTTTAAATAATATGTCAGTTCAAGGAACGATCATGCAGTATGAGGGCTGGGAGATCTCATTGCTGACTGGCTGCTATCGTGAAACTAAATCTTAACAGCCTCATTTCCAAAGGTGCTGAGTACCCACAAATGCCAATAAAGTTGACAGGGGCTACAAGTGTTCAGTACCTTAGAAAATCAGGCTACAAATATCCAAGCTTTCAGGATCTTAAGGATGAGCTACTATCAATTGACACCTGACGCTGAATAGATATAATGCCACCTACTGGAAAGAAAGAAGCTGCCATGGAAATCAATGGGAAGTATGAGTTGAGTTCGGACTCTCATAATTTGAAGTGCTTCACTTTTCAGGAAGTGCTACTGTAAATTAATTCTTCCTGGGGTCCATCTCTGCGAATGCAAACGTCCGTATAATCATAGATTCACGTCTACCTTATGGCGATTGCAGATCGGTCATCACTGTGGTATTTTACCAGCCTCCAGGGCTGGAATGCTAGCTCTCCCAGGACTACAGTGAATGGCATGCACACGTCTTTGTTGCTTCTGGAAACACTTTGGCCAAGAGCTAACAGACTGATTGTCTTCTGCTATTTCCCCTAGTGAGAGGCCACTGCACTGGCTGTGCTTTTCTATTCTCTCTCTCATCCTTATGGCAATAATTAGCGTTATTGTTACTGTTTGTAATAACACAAGCACTTATACATTGGTCAAGGGGATTTCACTGGAGTGGAATGGGTGGGAAACCAGACGGAGGAGGATTAAGCAGGTGGGAGATGGGAAATTAAGGCACCTGAGTGGATGATTTTGGAGACAAAATAGAGGAGAGGGAAACAAAGCAAAGGAAATGTTTTAGGGGTGGGATAAGTGATACAAGGTTGTACTTGAAGGCAGAGGAAAGGGGTTTAGAGGAGAGAGTGCAGTTAGATAAGAGGGAGGCAGGGACTCAGAGGAGAAATGAGCAGATGAAAGCAAGGCGACAGACTAAGGGCTTGACTACACTTGCGAGTTACAGCGCAATAAAGGAGCCCCGGCACGCTAGCTCACACCCTGTCCACACTGGCAAGGCACATACAGCACTCTGACTCCGCAGCTACAGCGCTGCTGGTACTCCACCTCGGCGAGAGGAATAACGTTTGCTGCGCCCCCGCTGGAGCACTGCGGCGCCAGTGTGAACAAGGTGTTGCGATACTGCGCTGTGATTGGCCTCCAGCAACGTCCCATAATCCCCTTAAGTCAAGTGGCCACTCTTGTCATTGTTTTGAACTCCTGTAGGAATGCAGAAATGCCCTTTCAAAGCTCTGTTTCTGGCAGCCGGCATGCAAGCCGCTACTGTGGAATGCTGTGTGTGAGAGAGAGAGAGAGGCGGGGGGGAGAGGGAGGTCTACTGCCGACTGAACTTACAAGACAGCATGCTGACATGCTCTCAGCCCCAAAAAACCCACTCTCTCTCCCCCCCACATACACACAACACACTCCCTGTCACACTCCACCCCACCCCCACCCCCATTTGAAAAGCAC
>NW_020698262.1:7072448-7107567 GCF_002925995.2 Terrapene triunguis | reverse complement strand
CTGTCACACTCCACCCCACCCCCACCCCCATTTTAAAAGCACGTTGCAGTCACTTGCATGCTGGGATAGCTGCCCATAATGCACCACTCCCAATGCCGCTGCACATGCCGCAAATGTGGCCACACCAGTGCGCTTGCAGCTGTCAGTGTGGACAGATTGCAGCGCTTTCCCTACTGCGCTCTACGAAGGCTGATTTAACTCAAAGCGCTCTACATCTGCAAGTGTAGCCATGCCCTAAGAGGTTAAGGGCAGACCCTCGAAGCAAAGCTTCCAGGCTGGACACTGAAGTGATGGAGAAGGAATTGGAGAGGAGGAAGAAGGAGAGCAGGAGGAGAATTCTTTCTAGATATTGTCAATTTTGTCTTTGGAAAGTCTAGCAAGATTTACCAACAAGGAAATTGAGGACGATGGGAGCTTGGAAGAGAACGTATGCTGGTGCTGCTGGTTTTGTGTCTATTCCTAGCACCCAACTGCATGTATTCAAATCAGAATTGGGGTTGCTTGTCCAGCATTCAATTGCAAATTAAATGAGATTTTTAACTAAATTAGACTTTAAGCTCATTGCAACGGGGATCGTGTCTTCCTACAGGTTCATACAACTCCCGGCATGTTGGAGCCCTGATCAGGGCCTCTGGATGCTACTGCAATACAAATAATAATAGACCAGTAGACATCAATGTCGTCACTGCCTTTAGTAGAACAGGACAAAACACTGCAATAGGCTGACAGGTGAGAGATCTCGCAGGTCTCATACATGAGCGTGAAATCAAAATAAAGAAAGCTTTTAACTTCCTTGGACGGGGATGCAGCAGGGAGATGCTTCTGAAAGATTGTAATAACCATCCCCTTAGTCTTCACTGGGGATTGAACCCAAACCCCTAGAGTTAACAGCTGAGCCGCTACAGCTTAAGCTAAAGTACTAAGGCTGGTAGTCACAATAGACTTGCATTTCTGGGAATCAGGCAAAGGTGGGATATACCACACATACTGAACAGCTGGTTACATTTCCACTACCACAAATAATGAGCCTGGTAGACTCATAGATTTTAAGGCCAGAAGTGACCATCATGATCATCTAGTCTGACCTCCTGCACATTGCAGGCCACAGAACCTCACCCACCCACTCCTGTAATAGACCCATAACCTCTAGCTGAGTTACTGAAGTCCTCAAATCATGATTTAAATACTTCAAGTTACAGAGAATCCACCATTCACAGCAGTTTAAACCTGCAAGTGACCCGTGCCCCACCCTGCAGAGGAAGGTGAAACTCTCCCACAGAGTCTCTGCCAATCTGACCTGGTGGAAAATTCCTTCCCGACCCCAAATATGGTGACCAGTTAGACCCTGAGCATGTGGGCAAGCCACCAGCCAGACACCTGGGAAAGAATTCTTTGTAGTAACTCAGAGCCCTCCCCTTTCATGTCCCATCATGATCATGGATTTTACACTGACGTAGCTCCATTGGCGTCAAAAAAGTTCCTCCTGATCTACACTCAGGTATGTAAGATCGGGGTCAGGCTTTTGGCTTCTGCTCTGGAAATAATGATTGTCTGGAGTGGGGATTTGTCATCAATTCCAGATACAGCACCTATGACAAAGACACAGAGGGGAGGGATATGAGAAGGCAGATGTCTGAAAGACCTGGTATTCTTTGCATGTGTTCCCATAGCATCCTACGCTGTGAGTGGCATCTGGGTACTTTCTAATAGATTCCCTTTGGTCCTTAGCCTATACTGGAGATCATTATGTTAACTTCTGCGTGCGTCTTTCCTATTGATAAAAGTGCTTTACTCTCCCTAGTTCTCCTGTGCTCTGTTTTGACTCCTCACTATCAACCTGACGCACACGATTTTCTTTATGCCTTCCTCTGCTACAAAGAAACAGGAGATCTGCTCCAGAGTCACCTGCAATGAATGGAGCTATCTGAAACTTGCTTGGTCGCTGTTGTTGTTGCTGAGGCTTTTTGGCATTTGCACAAGTCAGAAGAATTTGGTATCTTCTTTTTTGGAGGACAAACTCTGGCATTTCAGATAGTTCCTTTCCCATTGTATCCTGTTCCCTGGCGTCAGTAGTTTTCCTGCATTTGCAGTGCATTTTCTGACATGCACTTGCCCCTGGACGGGAGACACCGCCATCTAGTACAACTGTTGTAAAATGCTAAAAGTTTGGTGATTTGATAATGATGATGATGAGTAAAATGGCACAATTTTATGTAGGGCCCCACTGACAGCTGGAATTTTGCTTAT
This sequence comes from Terrapene triunguis, assembly GCF_002925995.2. Taxonomy (NCBI): domain Eukaryota; kingdom Metazoa; phylum Chordata; order Testudines; family Emydidae; genus Terrapene; species Terrapene triunguis. The sequence goes on along the minus strand of NW_020698262.1, from coordinate 7,105,320 downwards.
TGTGACTTGCTGGTTTTCTAACACTAATGGCAACCAGTGTGCTTATTCCAAGGCTACAGACCTTTACAGAATTATGTCAATTGATATTCAGAGCCAGATTTTTCCACCCTGCAGTGAGTAGCACCAGCTGCACTACAGGTAAAGGGTTTGTCTACACAGGGACATCCGGGAAAATTTATCCAAATTAACTAAAGGAGTGAATGTTAAGTGGATTAGTTAAACCTCATTAAACCACTGTGTGAACACCCTCATTCAGAATTAAAGTGGCCTTAATTTAGTTTAGTTTCCAAAGTGAATTAAAATAAATTAACAGCATCCACATAGGGATTTGATGCAATTTAACAAATCCACTTCAAATTCACTCCTTTCGTTAATTCATATTAACTTTCCTGCATGTCTCCATGTAGACAAACCCAAATTAAGGCAATATTTAGTGTAAGGGCTGGTGGAATCTACCACTTAATTATGAGAAATGTAATTAATTGAGAGGTCTTTCTCCAGTCTGCTTCTGCAGTGTTTCTGTTGGTGCTTCTGGACAGAAAAGGGGATGAACAGAAAATGTGAGTGGAAGAGAACAGAAAGTAGGAAGAAAAAGCTGAAAGAGGGAAGCAAAACGGAGAGGAATAAAGGATTCTTTCTCTCCTGACCCTGCCTCCTTTTTTCTCATCTCTTCTGGCCTCTCCACTTTCTCTCTCAATACCCTCTTCCTTCCCCCGCTTCATCATCTTAGGCGCCATCTCTCCTTCCTCTCTGTAGCTGGATTTTCGTTCTTCCCACTCTCTACAGCATTATACAACTTGGTTTTCCCACTGGATATGTCTCTCTGCTCTTCTCCCCTGCTCCCAAGTGGAATGAGAACCCAGGGCACTGAATTTCTGAAAACCGCTGTCTAAATAGCTATGAAATTAGGCAGAACAACTTCAACCATCCCTGGCTGATGGATCTGATTTTGTGCACTTCATGCACTGGAGTTGCTGACAGCAGGGTTTTCTGTGTCATGATCACTTTTTTGCTAGCTTAAATGCGCCTAATTCTGATCTCACTTGCAGTGTTGTAAATCCGGAGTAACTGAGTTACACTGGTTTAGATTAGAAAAAGAATTTGGATCCTACATGTCTACATTACCTTTCCACCAGCCTATATAATAATCAATATTCTCCTTCAGAAATGCAGGATCTTCCAAAGAGACAAACCTGTTTTAGCTTTATTAAGATGCATTTCTGAAAACTCTTGCATTGAGGGGAGGCCTCTATAAAGATGTTGATTCTCGTCAGCTGGAAATCATGTGCAGGAGCAGGACAATAAACACTCATTATGGATGAACTGGTAAACATAAAACAGTTCCTGAAAAATGCTTGAGAAATCTACATCATCAAAAACCTTTCCTGCTGAAGATTAAAGATTTGAGTAGATGAAAACGGGATAACAGAATGTAAAATGTCAAAATCGAGAGAGCGCATCTGGAAATCTTGGTACAGAGCTGAGATCGGAGACAATTTTAAGTAAATAACCAGTAACAGTATTTTGCAATTAAATTAGAGATGTTTTCAAACTACCGTACTTCGCTATGGAAAACTGTCATCTTGAAAAGTCAAGTTTCATTTATTTTAATTAGCGCTGCTGTGAAGTATTCCATTTACTCCTCGGCAAAGGCTGACAAACAAGCAGACACCAGTCTGAAATGTGTATGTGCACAAGCTGATTGTGGTCCCTCCCACCCCATCCCACCCATGCTGGGCCAAATGCTCAGTTGGTGTAAATTGCCCTAGCTTCATTGAAGTCAGGGGAGCTACACTGATCTACACCAGCTGAGGAATTGGCTCTAAGTACTGCTAACAGTGTACACATACGGCCTGATCCCAAGCCCATTGAAGTCAATAGACTCCCAATGACTTCAGTCAACTTTTGGATCAGCACCTTCATCCGTGGATAGATGCATAGGGCCTGATTCTCCACTCTGTTACATGATGTAAATACCAGCATAGCTCTGTTGACTTCTATAGAATTACAATGGTATAATGAAGTGGAGGATCAGACCCATAGACGTGCAAGATGTTAAAGACTATTAACCCATCCATTCCATCCAGTCACAACAGGATGGGTCTGTAGAGTACATATGACAGTGCGTTGTCCAGCCTGGTTTCAAACTTGCCAAGCCTTGAGGCTCCCAACTCTTCCTTTGCAGGATTATTTTAAATCTAAAAGGTCTCACTGTCATGAAGAGGGTTGTTATATATAAAATAAATCTGAATATTCCCTTTCTTATTTCTCCTAGTTATAATCCCTTGTCCCAACAATTCATCCCTTCCATTATGTTAACACCCTTCAAATATTTCTAGACTCTCTCCCTTTCCTTGTTGTTTAGCCAAGTTTTAATCTTATCTTTTTAATCTTTCACCATAAATCAATCTCTCCAGCTCCCTAGTCATTTTTCTGTGGCAGCTCTTTTTGGAACTCCCTCCGATTCAGATGTGTCTATCTCCTAATGAGATGTGTAGAACTGAATGCAATATCCTATGTGAGTTGCATCAAGGCCATATAGGGCGGGACTCTTAGCTCCTTACTCCATGATGTGATGCTTTGCTATTTGCTGACCAAAGTTCCACTGGCTATTACTGAGGCCATATTTTAATGAAATGTCAGGTTCCGTTTTCTGCTCACTGCCATCCCTAAGTATCTTTCCACGTTACTGCTTTCCAGGTTTGTCCCAGCTAGAATACTTTGCACTTTTCCAATTGGAATCTCCTTTTTTTTATTTTGCACATAGGTATTATTGATTACTCGAGTTACATGAACACTCTCCATTACCTCCCTCTTAACCTTCTAATTGTCAAGGCTTCATCACCAAGTCTTTTCCAGTTTTGAACTCAGGAGGTGTTTAAGTGGAGACTATTTAATACAAACATCACACAAGGCATTCCATGATTGAATCCATAACCCTTCTCTCTGCACTACTGGGGCATCCAGATCTTGATGTCCCCTATTGGTAATTTCCTTCCTTCAATCTTGCTGGGCAATGGAATGAATGAGAAGATCATCTCTGCCAATGTTATCTTCATCTCTGTTCCCAGGAAGGTGAAGTCTTTTTAGAATTAGTGTTATATTGTCTTCTTCAGCAGTGTTGTTTGTTCCCATGTTGACTACTTTCAGCATCCTGGTCGTGAGGACTCTTGTCCCGTCACCTGGAAGGCAGCGTATCCACCTGTTCTCTTTATTCAAACTACAGTTTTCTATGGAATCGACTATCAGTATTTCTTCCCTTTTTTTCTTTCTTTTTGGTAGCTCCTGTTCAGTGTTTGCACCATCACATGTGATTGTACCACTGACCTCTCTCCATATTTTCTCAGTCTGCCTGTCCTATGTTTTGCCAAGGTTAGAATAATATCACTTGTAAACATCCGGGTTGAATATCTCCAGATACAGTTTCTTTTTTTCCTACGGTTTCTAGCTTTCTTTGATGTCACGTTTCTCTGTCTTCCACCATTTTCTCCATCTGTGATCTCAAATTTCCAGAGAAATGTTCCCTTTGGTATCTATTGATTTCATTAGTAACTTCAACTTCTATTTCAAGCCTCTGTATCTTTCCTTCCAAAACAGAATCCAGCTTCCACTCTATATGTGAGTAACTTCATTCATAAACACAACACTACTCATGTGCCCCATCGGGTTGTCTTGGAAGCTTTAGTAGCCATTCCTTATAATACTGGCTGCTTCCTTCACCATAAAGCCTCTCATTGGAATTGGTTAGTGTTATGGCACTCTGCTATCCCCAAAATTTCCCTCTTTGTAGTGCCCTATTTTTGCTAGACTAATTTTTGAGCATTTGAGTAGTTACCTCTGCCTATTAACAACTCAACACCTAACTCCCACTGAAGATCTCTTCTTGTTTGGACTCACTATGTTGCTGGTTAGCCTCTCATTTGAACTCTCCGAGCTCAAGAACTGGCCTTCTCCTCACGTGGTATACTGTGAATAAGTAATTCTGCTGCCTCTGTCTACACAATGTTCTCCCATTCAGCACAATCAGTGCAATTAATTCAGCTCACACCTTGGCTCACAGGCGCTCCCGTTTAAGTGGGCTGGGGTTCAGATGAAGTCAGAAATGGTTAGCGCAATATAGTGTTTTCTTAATTTCAAACCGTTCTCTGCAAAACATTCGGGGCTAGACTCTGATACCTTGAGTCTCAATGAGCAGCCTTTTTGTATGTGAGCGTCTCTTTGGGGCTGGGTATTAATTCTTCTTATTATTATTACTGCCTTCAATTTACAAGGATAATGAGATGACTATGTTCGTAGCTGCTGAAGTAGGGGTGCTGATGCACCCCCTGGCTTAAAGTGGTTTCCATTATATACAGAGTTTACAGTTTGCTTCAATGGCTCTCAGCAGCCACACTATACAAATTGTTCCAGCACCCCGACCATGTAATTCTGGGAGTATGGTGCGGTACTGAACTGCTAGTAACTGTCAGAGATAGCAGGGAGAGGAACGGGGCTAGGATGAGCATGAGAACAAAGCTTCACATTTTTTTTTCCAGTGAAAGAAATTGGTGGAATGGCAGCATGTGGAGCTCTAATCTGAAACCTGAAATAGCACTTTTCATAGTCTGTGTGTGTGTCTATATATAATATATCTATTCAAACCTTGTTTCAGAGATTAAGAGAGTGCTTTCTTCTCTTTGGAGCTCTATGTTGTAATACTTTAGCTGACAGCAGTTGGGGAGGGTGAGATACTTTCGTTAGCCTCAATCAACTTGCTCAGTGGTTGGAGTGCTGTGCTGTTTTATTGGAGCTGACACCAATTAGGGTAAATAGAGAAAATTCTGATTTTGGATCCATAAAATGAAGTGAGTAAGTGACATTAATTTGGAGTCGCAATATATAGAGGACAAAGCACAACATAGGAAAAAGTTGGTCCGACAGACACTCCTGATTTCCTTCCCCAGCGGTCTCTGTAAATATTCTGCAGTCTTTGTAAATATTGGTCTAACCTGAGCAAAAGCAGCATGTTAGGTGCTTTCTTGCGTGTTGGATTTTGTGCTGTATCTGCTGTCATTGGGAAACTGTTCAACAAAAAGAAACTCTGTGGTAAAAGAATGACCACTTCCCACTGAGCTCCCAAAAGGCTACCTTTAAATGTATGTATGTAACCATTAATATTATTTGTTTGTTTGTTTGTTTGTTTGTTTGTTTTGAGGTAGCTCCAGGGCCCCAGTCATGGGCCGGGACCTCATTGTGCTAGGTGCTGTACAAACACAAAAAGATGGACCCTATCCCTAAAACAGTACAATTTAAGCAAGATAAGACACGTGCCTAACGGCGTAAGATGCCCAACTCCTATTGACTTTCAATGGGAGTGAGTTGGGCACCTAACTCTGTTAAGCACTCTTGATAATTCCACTCTGCAACTTTATGAGACAACAGGTGGCTACAACAAATGGGCCCAGGGTAACACTGAGACACTACTGGTAGGCATGAAAAGCTGATGTCACAGCACAGCAGCGGCCTAACTATTGCCAAGTTGTTTGTAGTCATCACCGTGCAGGAGGGTTTTGATGGCAAGAAATGATAGTTCAGTTGCTGAGCTTAGTTACACCATTGTAAACCCATTGCCATCAGCGGAGTTACTCCTGATTGACACTGGTGTGGCTGACATCAGAATCTGGCCCGACTGTGCCTAAGGTGAGTTATAATGAGACTGGAGCACACATCCACACGGACTTGCTCAAGTGAAGAGATGTGAGGAACGTTTGTAATGAAATATGCAACTGTTTACAGTTCACAGTTTGTCACAGCCCATTGCAAATTCTTTTTGAAAGAAAATTTTGCTAGGGCACATTAAGCAAAAATGACCCATTTTTCTGGTTAAAAAATGGCCAGACAAACAGGCCTGTTTCTGAGTGAGACTATGTGGAAATGAGCCCATTTTTCAAAGGAAGATGCCTTGTGCATTGAAACCATGTGAAAATTGACACTGCCCCAAGACTGAGGTAAAAGTAGCCATGTTGTCAAAATCATGAATAAACAGAAATGTGCAGAGCGTCAGAGAAATGCATAAAGGCCCCAATTCAGGAAACAATTTAAGCACATGCTTAACTTTAAGCATGTGCTTAGATAATGTGACATCATTGGGACTTAGGCATCTGCTCAAGTGCAATCTTGAATAGGGGTGCTTCCTTAAATTAGGGATTAAGGTCCTAATGGTTCACAAAGGACTATACACAGCCAGAGGGGAATGAAATTCATCATTCTGTTTAAGTACTGAGCCTGTTGTCGGAATAGCTTGTTTGTGCCAATGACCTATTCTCTCTCTGTCTTTCACTCTTGTACACAAAATAGCAGTTAGTCCTTTGTAAAATCTACAAGCCTTATGCCCCAGTAACTGCTTTACTTAGGGTACTTGAGATGAGTGATTCATTTGGAAGGAAAACTAAAGAAGATCCTAACTTTTTTTTTTTCCCCCCTGCTGCCCTATATTTCTTCCTGACTTTGAAATACTCTCTTGATCTTAATGTAACTAGCTTTGCACTGGTCTTGGAACTTGGCAAACTTCCTCAATATAAAAACCACGCCTCTTTAGCCTGGTTGCTTCCCCAAAAATCAATGGACAGCCCTTGATCCTACATAATTTTGTGCACTCAACGCCCAGGAGAGTTTGAAGTGCCCAAGAAACAGCAAAGCCAAGAAAAGCTGCACCTTTCATGCTATTTAGTGGTGGTTGTGTGACTTAACAGTGACATCCAGTGGTCAGTGGGGTTAGTCAGTCATAGTCACGACAAAGAAAACACACCAGACATGCTTTTTTCTATTTAAAAGTAGTGGGCTGTCTTTATGTCAGTATCTTCTCACCGGTCTGTAAGCAATGCTCACCTCCACATACAGCCCTAAGTGAGATCAGCTATTCTCTTAGCCGAAAGGTAAAATAAAACTGTGTCATGTAAACTTCCATTTTATACCCTGGCATACAGAATAATTTAAAAAAAAAAAACCTATTTTTCCTCAGCTTTGTGTAGTTGCAGCATCACTAATATTATTCATAATTAAACTGCTAAAATATAGAAATATATCCAAAACATATTAAACATTAAAGTAGAGAAACTTTTCCTTCCAATAGTAGTTATGCTAAACACAAAAATAAGCAGTTTTCATCTCAAGTTTAACATTACAGGCATATTTTAACATGGTAATTTGGCTTTCAAAAAACCCCTCTCACTGTGAAGTTTAATGATACCACATGAAGAAGCCTGTCATTTCATATTTATATTCAGATCTGAGCCTTCACAGCTCCCACTGTGTACTGCGGCGTTTCACTGGAGATATTCTGATGGTCTTTTTCAAAACAATCTCTAGGAGAAACAGCATGGAAACTTGCAAACAAATGAGAAGCTTCCTAAACTCATGGCTTGGGGTGTGTTTTGAAGCATGAGTTGGATATGTGAGTTTCCTAAATGCTAATGACTCTAAAGCTTGAAGGGTGAAATGTTTGGTCAATGTAGTGTAGACCTTCTCACCTTTCTGTTCGTTTGCTATAAATAGTGAAGTAAGTATCTTGGATCTTGGACACCCCTGAGGTTTGGAGAAGTTTGGACCCAGGTCCTCCGCGCAGGTTCAAGTAATGCTGTGAAACCTACAGCCTCAAGAAGCCACCCCACCTGGAACAGGTGCAAATCCCTGTGCCATGGAGAGGGAGGGTAGGTGTGGCTTTGTGATGACAAGGATCTGTAGAAAGAACCACTTGACTCCTCTCTGGAAGGATGTCAGCCTCTTGATCTTGGCCCTGGATGGGACGCATCATAGGTTCCATCTTCCCTGCCTTACTTGAAGAGAGATTTCCATCTGCTACTCCCATAACTCCCTCCACAAACACACACCAGATCTGGGCATCTTTCAAATGGCCCGTCTAATTCCCACCCCTTCTCTCAGCTGACATGGCAAAGGAAGAAGTTGCAGGGGACAGGAAGCTGCACGCTGAATCCTGGGCACTGCCACAGGGTGGGGAATCCACGAGGCTTTGTGGGACACTCATCTGACATTGCCAGTCCCAGATCTGAATTTTACAACTCGCCCGATCTCACTAGCTAGCCTGGACCTGAACCCCTGCCTCTGAGAATTGGCAACATGAGCCCATCTTCACTATACATTCAGTGAGCTCTGTCAGATCACTGAAGCACCTAAACTTCCTGACCTGCCCCTCTTTAAGACGGATGTCACAGACAGTCCAATTACCAGCTCAGTTGTCAAGCTTCACAGGAGGCTTTTCTTTTTCATGAAAAATATGGAAGGGTTAGAATATTTTTAGCTGCTGTTGCTCTACAAAATGCCTCGCATCCTTTTGGCATTATAAGGTCCTTTCACACTCTCTTTAGGTGAAAGCTGTATTTCATGGGCTTTTATCCACCCAAACTGCAAAGCAACTTTTTATAATTCCAGCAAGAGAGAGGCTGTGAGGCCTTTATAAGTATACATGACTCCTGCCGATTGCTATAGAATTCTTACCATGAAAAGATTTTGACTGCTCCTTCCTCCTCTTTTCTTTAGGCTGGCCTAGAGGGGCGGCTGTGGTATCATGGATGGAGCAGCAGCCTAGGTGGCAGGAGCTCTAGGTTCTAGTTCTGCCACTGACTAACTGCAGACGTTGGGTAAGCCTCTGTGCTTCTGTCTGTGAAATGGGGAGAACGCTGCTTGGCCACCTGTGTAAAGCACAGTGGGCTAGCCTAGCTCCTTCCTGTCTGCCCTCAGAAGGGGACAACACATAGTTATGCTGCCCTAGGAGCACAGCAGATTTTCTCCCATCTTTTCCTGATGCTGTTTATTGCCTGTTCCACCCAGCTCAGCTGCACTCGTTTAGCGTGATCGGGGACAGAGTGCTCCTGATTGCCCACTCCCCACACTTGCATAGAGTGGCCCTTTGGCAGCTGCTCTCACCTCCCCAATGTTGGGGTGGCCCACTGAACGGAGTAAAGGGGATACCCAATGATTCCTTAATTCCCTGCATGGGCCAGCTCACAACTGAGCCCTGTGGACTCTATGGATGTAAAGTGCTATATACATGCAAAGAATTATTGCTCACCACTCTCATCCATCTAGCTATCTGTTTTTCCATTGTACCCATCATTGTGGGGTCTGAGCACAGCAACCCACTATTAACTAAACTTCCCCACCTCAGCGGCTCTCAGAAATCCTAACATTGTTCAAGTTGATTCATAATGTGCTTTCAGTTATTTCAAACTCCTCTACAGACCCCTCGATAGGATGTAATATGTAGGATGTGTATGTTAGGTGTTGGGACATGTGAAAAGATGCCTGCTTTTCTGGCAAGAAAAGAGAACAGGCAGGTAAAAAGCTGAGCCAGCAATTTGATCAGGTAAACAACTGGGTCAGCAAACTAATCTGAGTGCTAGGCGGAAAAGCGTTTGTACAACTTACAATGAATAACTTTGTAACAGTGTATTTGAGGTGAGCACCTGAATGTGGATGTGCACTTGCATTTAACCCTGTGCTGTGCCCTCTTTCAGTGGACTGATCACTCACTGAAGCAGCAAATAAATGACCTACTTCTTCGGCTCCAGAGTCTGTCTGTGAACCTGTGCGTTGGGTGGCAGGGAAAGAACTGGTCAATGCCCTACTAATATCTACATTTATCCCAATGTTACGACACCCAGATCTAGTTCAAGGGAAAGCAAGCACTTCCAAATGACAAGTCAGCGGCTAACACAAAATAACAGGCAGATATCCATAATATTTTGTTTAAAAGGTAACATATTTTCATAGTTTGTAGATGCTAATTGTCGTGAACACTGTCAGATGGTTCAGCAAATTGAAACTGACAACATCAACCTGTTCAAGCCGTTTAAAATCTCTCCAGGATTGTAAGGGATCTTGCCAGCCAAAAAGTGTTGCATCCCCTGTGGTAAAGCCATCTTGCTCCTTATTAATGACTGGCTTTACAAATGAACAGATTTTCTTAACACATAACATCCCATCATAGTAGCCACTAACGGCACAGGGAGCGTGTAAGAAAATGGGAGAGGTTTAAAAAAAGAAAAGAAAGAGAGACACTTTCACCCTAGTGCAAACTTGATAAAGAGAAGGTCTGAATAAAAAATGAATAGGGCCTGAGTCACACAGCTCGGATACCGGTTTGGGGCTAGATTTCTCAATATCCCATCATCATCAAAGTTCGGAGCTGTCGTGTGGAACAGGGTGGCTTGCCCTGGAGCTGAGCATGTGGGGCTAAGACAACCCTGGTTACATGGTGAGCCCACCTGAAAGAAATCAGGGGTTCCGATACAAAGGCAGCAAGAAGCTGCAAGGAGGGAGGGTGGCTGATAGAGGTAGCTCAGACTGCCAGGGGCAGAAGATGAACAGTGATCTAGGTAATGCTGGGACGGGAGACTGGGTGGAGCTGGAGCTGAGGAGAGTCTGTGTGTGTATTTTGAGACTTTCTGGAGTTCTGTTTTGGACAAGCTCTATCGCTACTGGTAGATTGAATTAAAGGACTCTGGACTGAGAAGATGACCTGAAAATGCCATGCGTTTATAAAGGGCCCCTGCTGAAGGGGAAGTAGACATAGTACCACACTGTGATTCGGGATTCTGGTTAAGCCGATTATGGAGAGGGGGTCACATTTTCAAAAGCATCAAAGTGACTTTAGAGTCTAAGTCCCGTTTTCGAAACCGGAGCCCCAGTTCCAATGGCTTTCAATGAGACAGTGGCAATTTCCTGCACTATGCTTGGAAAACCTTACTGAATTAAGTTTAAGTATCTTTGGAGTCGTAGTCCTAGAATGTAAGGCCAGTAGGGACCACCCGACCATCCAATCCGACTTCCCATACATCACGGGCCACCAACACCACCCAGTACCCACGTACTAAACCCAACAGCAGAAATGAGGCCAAAGTCAATGAGACTTACAGGAGACTAGACTATTAGGTGCCACAGGCAGAGAATCGGAGGAGCTCAGGTGCCACTGTGCTCGAGGCCCCAGCCATGTCAGGGGAATATTTAAATGGGCTCTACCCAGATAATCCTGGCAAGTGACCTGCAGCCCCACACACTGCCAACAAGCAAGGTCACTGCCAATCTGACCTGGGTGTCCATTGTATTAAATGCAAAGCTTATATATTATTGTGGGCCTGGGTGATCAAAGGACTGCGTCGACTTTGGGGACAATATGTGTGAAGTGGAATTTCTGGGAAATATCTAAGGGGGGGTGAATGCAAATGCCCTCCGCTGGTTATTCACAAACCCAACCTTTTAAAGCTACACCCTGTCTGCTGATTACCTGTTCCTCAAGGTTGGAGATCAGAGGCCAAGCAATATAAAAACTGGCTGATCTGCACAGTCTGGGTGTTTGTTCTGAGCTGAGGCTCTTATGAACTTGTAACCATAGAAAAACCCCTCGGTGGGGTTTGAAGGCCTGACTCCTACTAGAGCACCTACCAGGTGATCTCTGGTAAGCTTATTTACATGTGTCTAGGTTTTGCATTTGTTTTGATGTTTTCTCTGTAATGTGCTTGCTCAGAAAGAGCTGTGCAGTGACTTATAACTGCTGGCAATTGCGTTGTTCATCGCTTTAGCAGAGAATGAAACACACTGACACTGGCTTCTTTAGCCTGTCTGGTTTGTGGGAATGTCACCATGTAGGCAGAGGAGGGATAGCTCAGTGGTTTAAGCATTGGTCTGCTAAACCCAGGGTTGTGAGTTCAATTCTTGAGGGGGCCATTTAGGGAGCTGGGGCAAAAATCTGATCTGTCTGGGGATTGGTCCTGCTTTGAGCAGGGGGTTGGACTAGATGACCTCCTGAGATCCCTTCCAACCCTGATATTCTATGAACTGTGTAGTGTGGAAAAACCCTGGTGGGGAGGGAGGGAGAGGTGACAGCTGGGCAGCAGAAGGCTCAAAGTGGGTGCCTCTGGTGTTCCATGGAGGAAGAATGCAGTTGCTCTGAACTGTGACACTGGGCACTACTGTAAAATAATATATTGTCATCATAAAGACCCATCTCTAATCAAAATTAATTTACTTTCCCCCCCCCTTTGCTTCTTTGAAGATATCCTAGGAATAACAGTCTGGATGATGGAAGGATGACAGACAGACAGATGTTGTTTAAAACAGCAGTGAAAGAATATCCACAAGACAGGTAAAAAGCACGGGGGTCAATGTTGCCATTATTTAAGTCAACAGCAAAATTCCCATTGACTTCAATGAGAGCAGTATTGCGTCCCATACTTTGCCTTCTCATTGCTCTCCTTTCCCTTTCCCATCTGTCTGGGGGCTGGTTTTTTTTTACTTTTTCTCCTTCATGCTGTAGCAACAGTGCTTAATACTGAATAGAGCAAATTAGCTTGAGAAATTATAGGGGGTAATTAATTCAGGTAGCAAACACCTGGCAGATACTTTTTCAGGCACAATAAGCACAGAAACCTAGTGGTGCTGCACTTGTAGCCAAAGGGCGTTCTGATTCCTGCCATCTGTAATGTATCAGGGCTGGGGAATATTTCCCCAGAATAGCAGCTTTGTTCCTTCAGTAACCCCAGTAACTTCATGTTAGTGTCTCGCCAGCGAAGCTAGTGCTTTGTGAGTGTCACAGCCTGTTTATACTACTTTACCTTTTATTTATGGAATCTCGTTTGCTCTCCTGGGCTGATATAAGCCAGGCTGACATTACTGACTGGAGATTTATTGTGCAACTTTATATACGCTTTAATTAGATCTCCATTCGTCTCTCTTTTTTCTGACAGTTATGTAAGAAATCACTCATCAGTTGCTAGAACCATATGGGAATTAATGCATGTTTTAAATGCATTGTGACAGTCAAGGTGAAATTAAGGGCCTTCAATTACTCAGGGAGTGTCCACTGCTGTCGTGTCTGTATTTAGGTTTTTGCACATCAAAGTTCAGTCCCTTTAGTTTAAATAAAAATACATGATTCCACCCAGGCACATGCCGGCTCTAGGAATACCACTGCTGATCTGTTCCGCATTAGTTCTAGTGTTGAGACATCGAGCAACCAAAGCCAAGGAGTTACATGAAAAGTAACGCTTTTAGAAGGAATTGTTGGGTTTTTTTGTCACTTCAATTTTGGTTTTATTAGGCTCCCTGACAGCTCCAATGTTTGGTGTCAATGGTGGTTGAAATACAGTACTATTATATTACTGTCACTTCAATTTTCGCATTCTGTTTCTATTAGAAATCTAACTGATTAGGTGTTTAACTTTCCGGCTCTGCCAGCCTGAGCAGGAAAATAAAATAACCCCCCTTCTTTCTATCATAAGGTCTAGAGAGGGGGCAATGTCCTTTGCTGGGAGAAGGGGCGCTTTTAACTCTTGGTTTGTATTTATTTGTGTTGGTTTTTTGGCTGAGCCGGGTCTCCAAAGTAATGTGCCGATTGCAAAGAGGTTCCCTTCACCCGTGGGTTTGTGGAGCTGATGGATTTCTGTCCCAGCTTATCTTGGGGAAATTTGTAGTTATTGATTGATGATTATTATTTGTATTACGGTGGTGCCTACAGGCACCAGCCAAGGCCAGGGCCCCATTGGGCTGCAGGCTGTTCAAGGACATAGTGAGAAACATGCCCCACAAGGTTTGCTGTCTGAATGCAAAATTGCTACTTACTCTCCAAGCACAGGAGGGTAAAAGTTGTAAGATGCCGCCTTGTTTCCCCTGTGCTAGATACCCATATCACAGGTCAGTACAAAGGAGGGGAGCAGCCAGTGCAGGGCTCTTCCCTTCAGGGCCGGCTCCAGGCACCAGCGAAGAAAGCAGGTGCTTGGGGCGGCCAATGGAAAGGGGCGGCATGTCTGGGTCTTCGGCAGCAATTCGGCGGTGGGTCCCTCAGTCCCTCTCGGAGGGAAGGACCCGCCACCGAATTGCCACCAAAGAATGAAGCGGCGCGGTAGAGCTGCCGCCGAAGTGCTGCCGATCGCGGCTTTATTTATTTATTTATAATTTTTTTTCCGCTTCGCCCCTTGGGGCGGCAAAAAAGCTGGAGCTGGCCCTGCTTCCCCTCCCCACTTTCATGCATGGGAGAAGGCAGAGGGGGGCAGTGGATGGAGGCTTGGCTCTGTTCTGCCCGTAGCATGCTGGCCAGCACAGTTGAGCCTGCATGGAGGAGGAGGAAGCAATTTAGAGTAGGTATCAAGGTGGGTCAGAGTACTTCCTCCACCTGCAGCTAGGGTGGACCAGATTGAGACTCATTCCATCACAGTCTGGGTCTGCTCCTAGCACTGCCCATTACTCAGGGTCTGTGGCAGCTGAACCCTAATAGACAAGGCAGATGGGGGTCTGAGGCAAAGACAGATTAAGTGACTTGCCCACGGTCACATAGGAAGTCTGTGGCAGAGTCGGGGATTTAACCCATATCACCCGAACCCCAGTTGAGTGGCTTAAATCACAAAGCCAGCCTTCCTCTCTGCATAAACATTATATGTAAATAGGCAAGAAAAAGAATGCAGAAGCTCGGCGGTGGTCTCGTAAGCGAGGTCCTATGCTGCAGACTAGGGGTGTGATTCCCCTGCCCGTGTACACATGCTTGTGCTAGCTCTCCCTGAGGTGGTGCGAGTATAAACAGAAGTGTAGCTGCAGCAGCACTGGTCGTGGCAGCGGAGGTATGGCTGAGCTGTGCCGTGCACGGACCCACTGGTTTCAGGTGGGTATATACACGCCACGGCTCAGCCATGCTTCTGCTGCCACTACCAGTGCTACCATGGCTAGCCTGCTATTTATACTCTCCCTAGTTTGATAAAAGCAAGTGTGTATGTGTACCCGAGCAGGGAATCACACCCCTAGCTTGCAATGTAGACATAGCCGTAGCAAGAGAAACTCTCGGACTCTTGGTGTGATGAGGAAGACATACCCAGCCTTTGGAACAAAGAAGAAGCATTGTCTATTGGTCTTCAAACCCAGGACTATCTAATATAACTGGATCCGCTTATTATTACAAGCGATGTGGTAGTGCTTCCTATAGCTAAGGTGGCCTGACACTTACCATGGTATGCCTCTGGTTTGAGTTGCTTATAACTTCGCCAGACTTAAACCATTCAGACTGAAATTTTCCCGTCTGAGAGTGTCTGCCTCAGGCTGAATTTTTTTGTGACGTTTCAGTTAAAATCATTCAGCCATTTCCATGACCAAGTTTAGGGTACATTGTTGTGCCCTTTATCTTGTTTTGTCTGTGTTTTTTTGTAAAAATCAACCATATAACTGTTGATTGAGAAGCTGTAGGGATTTGAAATTTGGCAGAGGGTCTCCTTGGCTTCAGGGATGTGCCGTTTGCTCTTCCCATGAAAAAAAACATTCAAATTCAGCCCAGTTGTAAGCCTCTTTTTAAAAAATCGCTCATGCCAAGTACAGACTTCTTAGAGATGTGCTGCTAAATTCTGTGAAGATTCCATGCACGCTGAACATGCTCCAGCCCCACACAGCTCCTGTGTGCCAGCAGGACAGTACATGCACCCTCCCCACAGAGCAAGTGAGCATGCTCCGTTCTGCGGCTACAGAGGCTGAATGGGACTTCCATTGCAATTAGCATTATTTATTTGTATTACCGTAGTGCCTAAGAGCCCCAGTCATGACCTAGGACCCCATTGTGCAAGGTGCTGTACGGACACAGAACAGAAAGATAGTCCCTTCCCCCAAAGAGCTTACAATCTAAGTATGAGACAAAAACCAACAGATTAGACAGACAGACCAACAGGAGAGTACAATGAAACAATGAGGCGATACTGGTCAGCATGATAAGCAGTGGTGTCGCACACAAAGAGCGTAGCTGTCGTCATGGTTTTTGTCAGTTTCCTGGCAAAGGACAGTTTTAAGGAGGGGTTTGAAGGAGGATAATTGTTTTACAGTTGTTTACCAAAATCTTCTCCTAAGCATTAGGGGCAGCATGGGAGAAAAAACAAAGGTGCTTGTTTGAAATTTTAACAAGCTGGCAATGAAGGTTAACATCCTGGGCCGATGTGAGGCCAGAGTCCACCTTTCCGTGCTGAATGAGAGACGAGAGGTAGTCTGGGGATAGGTCGTGAAGGGCCTTGAAAGTGAAAACTAGTAACTTATGTTCGATGCAACAGAGAAGAGGAAACCAGTGAAGGGATGCAAAGAGAGGGGTGACATGGTCAAAGTGATGGGCTAAGAGCCAGGGAGTGCTAAGCACAGAAACTGAGAGCAGGGAGAATCTCTCTCCTGTGCATCTCCTGCTGGTCCCCAGGCAGCATGGAGGAGGAAACAGCCTTGCTCAAATGCAGAGGGATAGAAACAGGGAGGGGAGGGGGAAAAGATGTAGGTGAGAGGGCCAGAGGCATGAGGTCACAAAGCAGGGGGGTTATTAACCTGCAGTGGAGAGAGATTAGAAGCAAGAGTTGTTGCCATCTTGTAGACTGAATGAGGCAGGGTTCCTGTGGACAAATTAATATATGATCCTGTAATTAGACATCTCGCATCTACACAAGGAGACCTGAATGAAGGTTGCAGGGGCAATTTTTTGAGTTTTAACGTTACAGTACTTGGCATTTCAGCCTGTCAGTTTGCAACCAACTGATCCCACAGCACTCCGCCACATCTCGTCTTCGCCTTGCAAGAGAAATGGAGCCACCTCTGGAATGGAAAGCAACAGCTTACAGCACGCAGCAGTACTACTCAACAGAGGCAACAGAGTGTATCCAACAACAGCTGAAGTATGATCCTCATCAAAGCAATCATTTTCCTTCATGGGAGAAGAATGAGAGAAAACAGGTTAGCAGGGGAACATTTTTAATAATTACTGGGAAATAGATGGCTTATCATAAAATATATTTGAAAAATAGTACAAAAATGCACATGACAATTGGTGGATTTCTTTTTTCTCCCTTCAAGAATAAATGTACAGTATAACTCATTCACAAGCTATACCATTTGATATGGTAGTTGCCAAGGTAACAATGCTTCTTTGAAAGGAAGATTAACTAGGTGCACGAATTCTGCATATATCACCAGCATGCAAAACTTCTAGTGCCTTAGCAATTTTCTCACTACCTTTTGCTTCCTTTCCTTCATTTTCCACTTCTCATGTCCTTCTCTTCACGGCTGTTATATAGCTCTGTAGTCACTTCTCCCTCTTCTCCTCATCGGTTTGATTGACCGGCTCCCCTCACCTAGTGCCCAAGTCTCACAGGGCATTTGTGTAGGAAGGGGGATAATAAATCAGAACATAATTGTAATGGTTCGGGCTTGCAATAAAACCTATGTGGTGCTCAGCAATTATGAAAAATCAGACCACTTATTTAGATGCCTAAATATGGACTTAGGGGTTAATTTTATCCCCGCATTTTTGAAACCCTTGGCTATTAGGGCCTGATTTCCAGAGCTGTGACACACCTACCATTCTAGCTGAAGTCAGTGATAAATATGGGTGCTCAGCGCTTCTCCAGTGGGTCGGATTGGGAAGCCTTTACTTACACTGAGTAGTACCTTACTCCTCATCTAGTCCCATTGGACTCAACAGAACCGCTCGTCAAATCAAGAGCTACTCTTTACAAGTCGGAAGAATACATCAATCTGGACCGAAAATCAAGACCTAGGTCTCTAAACTTGGGCTCTCAAAACGCACACCGATGCTTACACAGACCCTACCCCAAAGGAGTTTGCAAGTAAAGCCTCAACCCTGCAAAAACTCTCACACACTTAACTTTGCACAGTGTGAGTCGTTCCATTAAAGTCAATGGGATGACACATAGTGCCTAAAGTTAACTGTGTGGATAAGTGTTGTCAAGATGAGGGCCTGATTTAAGACAAAACTCATAATTATTTCTTATTAAATCAAAATATATAGTCCATCAGAGCTGCCATATGCCCACAACTGTTACTTGTGGCCTTCAAGATCCTTCAGCTCTGGTTAGTTTAATTCACGGTATGCTCTGTCTCTGTGACCATTTGCTGCACGCTCTGCACGAGCCACATTGGCCTTGTATTACCTGCATATGGGTTGTAAGAATTTCTGGACTTTGCATTGCACTCTGAGCCTGATTCACAAAGAATATAACTGACCACTTGCAATTTATTGCTGTTATTCTTTCTTTTGCCTCCACATCGTATGAGGCACAATGGAGAAGACAGAAGTCACCATCCCTCCCCTGAAGAGCTGACAATCCTTACATGGCTCCTCACTGATGCTTTGAAGAAGCATGAAGAAGCCAGTTTGACAGAATTGTTCAAACCTCAGTGCGCAGCTGTGATCGGTCTGAATGAGCACAAAGTGTTACCCTAACAAGTATGTGTGGATAGAGAGAAACGTTTCCATTCTTTCCTATTGCACTCACTCCCAATTAGAATATGTTTACAGCCAGTACCTCAGTCACGAATATCAAAAATAGATAATGTAGGCAGTGCTATTGTAGCCATGATGGTCCCGGGATATTAGAGAGACAAGGTAGGTGAACTAATATCTGTCCAGTTAAATACTACAAGATGTACATAATTTATTCCACAAGCAGTCCTTGTGTCTAGAAGTGATTGGCAGGAGACCTATCTCCTTCTGATGCGAGGAATCAGCTTAATCCTGAAGGTGACGTGATGCCCGCTTAACAGATCCCCCGTGTTGCTTCACATTAGAAGCAACGCTCATCGCTTTACAGTTACGGCAGGGTTATTTTAAAAAGATTACTGCACACTTTTTAAAAATGTGTTGGACCTTCTTACCTGCTGTGCTTCATTTCCAAAAAACCAAAGCTACAATTTATACTAACGGAGAGAGATGTTCTTTTATCTCTGCACCACGCTGCCCACGTTTTGTTAAAACCCACAGACATCTGAAGGGGAACCAATACCTGAGATTCCCTTTAAGTGGCTGACCTATAAATGATGCGGTGTGCCTTTGATTTCTTTAAGCCCTGAGTTTTGGCCACCACTAGTCGTGCCCAACTGTGAGATTAACGTGTCAAAATTACTGGCATGCTGTTCTGATCGTTTCACTGAGCTATAGAAGTCTCTAGGTAGAGCTGGAGAATATCCAATAGAGATAAAAGAAAGTATCAGGCTAGTTTGAATTTGAAGTTCTATGCTTGAGATGTCCCCACTGAAGCCCTCAGAATCACTAGGGCAGTTCTCTTGGCCTGACCCATGTTCTGCAAGATTAATGTATTTGAAAAGGCCAGATAAATGAGAGGAAGTTGGCAGGGCATATCTGTGAGGAACCCTCAGTTTAGGAACTCGTTCTCCCTCTTGATCCAGCCACAGCCCAGATTTGCTAATCTTCCAGGCATGCTTCTCTTCTCTAAGGCTGTTGAAAAGGAGGGTGGACGGAGCACTGGAATGTCTGCAGGCAATCTTTTTGCATTATTTGGTGATTTTAATTTATGGGCTAGGCACCAATTCAGCAAAGCACTTAACTGCATGCTTAAATTTAAGCATACAGCTAAGTCCCATTAAAGCTAATTGGACTTAATCACAGTTTAAAAGTTAAGGTGTTTCCATACTTTCTTGAATAGGGATGCACTTAATTGTGCTTACGTGCTTTTGTCAATTGGGGCCCCAGAGCACAGGATGGGCACACATACATTTTTGAAATCTGAATGAATGAATAAATACGATATCTCAAGGACTAGCAGATTCTTTCTAGACATTTCTTTCTTGTGTCCACATTGTCCTTCCCTCTATTTTAACAAGAGAAGGCGAATTATGTCTCATTTTCCCGCTGTCACACCCTTGATCTGGGTCACGCCCACTATCCATGTGCTGGGGAAAACACTCTTAGACCAAAATCTGCTTTGGGTTATACTAACATATACTAGTGCAAGCAACTGACATGGTGACATTCAAAACCAGAGAGGATGCTGCTACGAAGCTTTAGATTTGAAACACCAAACAGCAAGAAAACTGGTAGTATATCACATGTGCATGAAACCACAGTGAAAACACGTTCATGCAAGACAAGCATGCTTGAACTTAGACTGGACGAACCTTTCAGCATAATGGCAGATACCTTCATTAAAGCCGAAGCAGTAGCTTTAGGCTGATCCTCTTATTCAACCTAAAGATGTCACCACCCGTTGACTATGCTGAAAGTGGTCATGGAAAGTAGCAGCCTTTTCACCTTCAATTAATACTGCCACTCTGAAAACTCTAAAGATCATTCATAGAATGGATGATAACTTTTAAAAACCTTGTAAGGTTTTTCCTACTGACTGCAGATTTTTCATATTAAAATAAATGCTCAAATACCTTTGAGATTGCGATAAACCAGTAAGAGTTGGTCAGTTCAGTGCTAAATCTGAAACTCCCTTTTTCTTGTCCCACTGTGCACAAGCATTACATAGGGAATAACCTCATTCACAGATCTGAAATCCATAGTTCACCTAGTATACAAGCAGACAAGGAGAATATTAGCTTTAGCGCCAAATGCCCTTCTTTTTTGTGAATTTCTACCATAACCTCAAGGCTATTAGAGTCAAATTTTGTTATCAGAGTCAAATTCTGCTCTCAGAAACATCAATGAATGTTCATTGTATTGAACAAGTTTGGATTGCTTTTGCTGAGAGTGAAATTTGGACTATTATGTTTAGTGCACTCACACAAAAAAAACCCCATATGGGCTTGTTTCAGTGTGTTTTATGGTGCCCATGACTGAGTGATGTGCAACCAACCATAGCAATAGGAACCATCACTTCTATAGGGCCTAATATGGAATCAGACCTTGGCCCCATTGAAGTCAACAGCAAAACTCCCATTGACTTCAGTGGCCCATAGAAAAAAGCACAGAAGTGGGCTAAATAAATGCACACGAACACATTCAGAAAAAATTTTGCGTAAGTTCTGTCAAACCTGTCCTTGCATCTCTGACCAAGCTGTATTGTAAGAGGCTGCCGGGAGTGTAGCTACCCAAATCATTGCAGAAAGTCAAAAAACCATTTACGAGGTATGCTGGTAAGGAAGCTTCATATTGTGTCCTCCAACGTGCATAATGCCAGGTGCAGGCTAAGGGTGCCATGAAGAACGTAAGTACGGAGCAAACTGTTCTGAGCTGCTTACTACCTACAATCAAGCAAACATGTGTGAGCTCACACACACACATCACCTTTTGTGCTTGTCCAACCTCTGATATGTTGTTGTTATGAACCATCTATGTGCCCTGGCTACCAAGCACAACTTACTGCTGCCCAGGGTGGCCTTAACTTGCAACGTATTTCTTATAGAAAGTTACATAGCCCTTCAATGTTTTTATGTGAAGAAAACTGGGGTTTCCCTTCCTTACCCACATCCCCATCGCCTGCACATCCATTTCTACTATTCATGGTTCTATCAGGGATGCTCTGTGTTGCATCTCTTTGGGGACTTTGATACGGTGCTGCATCAGCCATCTAGCCATTCTTTCGCAGAGCCTGGGTTTTCTAAGCAGCAGTAACTGATGTTGCTGTGCATTGATATATTGCATGCTAGTTGTGGTGCACTATGGTGGTATAAAGTCAAGTCAAGGAGCCTGACACACGTGCTAGCCACAAGATTTTATGACCCTTAGTACTTCTATGTGACCTCAAGTTATACTGAACTGTGTCTATGATGCTCACAGAACCTGAGCATTTGGGTAGCATTGGAGTTAAGTCTCCTCTGAATTGATCCACTTTCTAAATCAATTCATCATGACTTGAGATTTGTAATTATTTTTATTACATGTAAACTGGCAGAGCAAAACCACACCGCTATATTCTTCTCACCCCCCACACACTCACAGGTACTCCATCACCAAGCACACAAAGGAAATCCTGATCAGCCTGAGCTCATGATGCAGCGATTCAACTCTGAACGTTACATTCCAGTTCTCCCCTCACTCCCACACTGGCAGCATTTTGCTTTTTTCTGGCAGCTCAGCCTGATGTGGGCTTGCTCTTTGTTGCAAACTATCACACGTGAGGGAGGAAACTCTGAGGGGTTCTGAAGGGCATCTAGGGAGATCTTGTTTGTCAGAGTTAGTCTGCTAGCAGATCTCAGAAGTACCAACTTCATTGTCAGACTGAATCAGTGTAATCTAACATCTTTTGTGTTAAGCCATCTTGCTCAGCTAAAATTGACTAAATATTGTTCTTAGACATCAAGAAATTGCAAAGATTTTCTATTAGTCACATACTTATTTATTGCTTAAAAGCTCCAGATTTTCCATTCAGTTCCAAAACAACCCTCTACTGTAAATATGCATCCATCATTATCACATGGCATTGATTTTGGTCCAAGCTTCTAGCTTGCTTTCCAATCCACCCATTACAAATGCTCTTTGTTGCTCAATGGTATTGGCACCATTTTCTACAGTTAAACTGACCAAAGCTTAACAGCCACATTGGCTGATACAGCCAATCTGCAAAAGTCAGTAAGATAATTTATTTCAGTGGACGCTAAACAGTTGTTTTGAAATTGCCCCAGATTAGATCAACTGTACTTTCCACTCTATTAATATACAGTAATACTCTGGCACTTCTTTCTGTATGACTGAATTTCAGTCTGCCTATATGTTGTATATTAATGTGCACCTGTTCCTTTATTTTTATCAACAGCCTGTTTTGCAGGAGTTTTTAAAGATAAAAATACAAAAGCAGCACAAAGAGCAATATAAGAGAGTAATTCTTTGTGATCTGCTCGTATTCATTAATTAATCCAGGGATCGGCAACCTTCGGCACACGGCTCGCCAGGTTTGTTTACCTGCCCCGTCCACGGGTTCGGCTGATCGTGGCTCCCACCGGCCGCGGTTCGCCGCTCCAGGCCAATGGGGGATGTGAGAAGCCGCGGCCAGCATATCCCTCGGCCCGCACCACTTCCCACCGCCCCCATTGGCCTGGAGCCGCATGCCAAAGGTTGTCGATCCCTGAATTAATCAAACAGCTTTGTTTGTAAAGACAATTCTGCAGGAAACTTCTGGACAGTGTGGATGAAATTTAACTGTGTGCAGAGGGCCAGCAAAAGGCCTATTAGACCACATAGGTCCCACATAAAGCTGAAGCTTTCAAGTGGGATGCAAGTGGCCCACCCACATTGTGCTGGATCTCCGCACAGGGGTGAATTTCACGGAGTGGGATTGCTCAGATACTGTGGTGATGAGCACTAAGAGCCTGTATAGTACAGAATTATGATCACAAAAAAAATAATACTGCCTCACTGAGATAATGACTTAAAGTCCAGGACAGTTTAGTGAGGAAAAGGTTCACAAGCTCTGAAAAGGGTAAATGCATGGACTTTGCTACTTTGGCCCCCTTCTAGTTGTGATCTTAGACAAAATAGAAATGCTAGTTGAAATCAGTGGAAGTTTTTTAATAGGAGCCATATCACACCCTAGTACATTTGCACCAGTCTTGAGAAGCAAGGACCTCAAAGGAAAGATGAGAAAAGAATAGGATTGCCAACTTTCTAATACCACAAAACCGAACACCCTAGCCCCGTCCCTTCCCCAAGGCCTTGCCCCCCAGCTCACTACATTCTCCCTCCCTCGGTGGCTCAATCTCCCCCACCCTGATTCACTTTCACTGGGCAGGGGCAGGGGGTTGGGGTGCAGGAGGGCTCTTACTGGGGGTGGGGGCTATGGAGTGGGGCCAGAAATGAGGGGTTCAGGGTTTGGGATGGGGCTTCAGGCTGGGACAGGGGGTTGGTGAGGGCTCTGGGGGTGCAAGCTGTGGGGTGGGTCTGGAGATGAGGGGTTGGGGTGTGGGAGGGGACTCTGGGCTGGGGCAGGGGTTGGGGTGTGGGACGGGTTGAAGGGTACAGAGAAGGGCTACTAGGATGATCCGAGGAATGGAAAACCTGTCTTATGAAAGGAGACTCAAAGAGCTTGGCTTGTTTAGCCTAACCAAAAGAAGGCTGAGGGGAGATATGATTGCTCTCTATACATATATCAGAGGGATAAATATCAGGGAGGAGAGGAATTATTCAAGCTTAGTACCAATGTGGACACAAGAACAAATGGATATAAACTGGACATTAGGAAGTTTAGACTTGAAATTAGACGAAGGTTTCTAACCATTAGAGGAGTGAAGTTCTGGAACAGCCTTCCAAGGGGATCAGTGGGGGCAAAAGACATATCTGGCTTCAAGACTAAGCTTGATAAGTTTATAGAGGGGATGGTATGATGGGATAGCCTGATTTTGGCAATTAATTGATCTTTGATTATTAGCAGGTAAATATGCCCAATGGTCTGTGATGGGATGTTAGATGGGGTGGGATCTGAGTTACTACAGAGAATTCTTTCCTGGGTGCTGCCTGGTGAGTCTTGCCCACATGCTCAGGGTTTAACTGATCGCCATATTTGGGGTCGGGAAGGAATTTTCCTCCAGGGCAGATTGGCAGAGGCCCTGAAGGTTTTTCGCCTTCCTCTGCAGCGTGGGGCACGGGTCACTTGCTGGAGGATTCTCTGCACCTTGAGGTCTTTAAACCAGCATTTGAAGACTTCAATAACTCAGGCATAGGTTAGGGATTTGTTACAGGAGTGGGTGGGTGAGATTCTGTGGCCTGCGTTGTGCAGGAGGTCAGACTAGATGATCATAATGGTCCCTTCTGACCTTAAAGTCTATGAGTCTATGAGACTCCATCTGTGGGTGCAGGCTCTGGGATGGAGCCAGCGTTGAGGGGTTTGGGGTGCAGGAGTGGGCTCTGGGTTTGGGGGTGCTCAGGGCTGGGGCAGGGGGTTGGGGCTCGAGGTTGGGGCACAGACTTACCTCTGGCAGCTCTTTGTCAGAGGTGCAGCGAGGGGAGCTAAGGCAGGCTTCTTGCCTGTCATGGCACTGCGGACGGCGCTGTGCCCCAGAAGTGGTCAGCAGGTCCGGCTCCTAGGCAGAGGCATGGCAAGTGGCTCTGCGCGCTGCTCTCGCCCGCAGGCACCGCCTGTGCAGATCCCATTGGCTGGGAACCAGTGTGGAGCCGGTGCTCAGGGCAGGGGGCAGCACGCAGAGCCCCGCCCCCCCTCTGCCTAGGAGCCAGACCTGCTGGCCGCTTCCGGGGCACAGCATGGAGCCAGGATGGGTAGAGATTAGCCTGCCTTAGCTCCACAGCACCGCCAGCCAGACTTTTAACGACCTGGTCGGTGGTGCTGACCGGAGCCGCCAGGGTCCCTTTTCAACCGGATGTTCTGGTCAAAAACCAGACACCTGGTCACCCTAGAAGAGAAGCCCCCTCAGAGTGGTCAAGGCAGTAGTGGCTCATGCTGCTTCTGTTGCCAAGCACCAAAACATATGGGGTTTCAGACAGGGTTTTATTCCTTCAGATAAGAGCTAGTGCTGCATGTGGTGGGCCCCGTGGCCTCTGTGTTAGTCTGCCACCTGCTTCTTGAGTTTGAATTTAGGGGGTGGGGATCATGTCTCATAGCACTCACACACAGTAGCACACTAAAGGCAAATCACACAGGGAGATGTTAAGGCCAGAGTATCTGCTTGTGATGTGGTATACGGGCCCATTGAGGCCCTCAACTTAAGGTCCTACCACACCTCGCCCCAGAAAAGGAGCAGTGAAGTTGGGTCCTCCAGGCCTGCCTAGAAAGGCTTCAGGAAATCAGCAAATCAGAGCCCAGAAGGCTTGGTTAAAAGGAGCTGCAGGGCCTGAGCAGCTCAGTTCCTGGCTTGGACCAGAGGAGTAAGGAAGGGTGCTCCTTGCTGGAAGATGGGTTCTGGTGGCATTGGCATTTGCTGAGGAAAGAGAGGAGTTGAGAAATTCAGCCTGGAGATAAGGGTGAAGCAGAAGGGGCTATGTGTAGGGCCCTACCAGATTCACAGTCCATTTTGGTCAATTTCACAATCATAGGATTTTAAAAATAGTAAATTTCATGCTTTCAGATATTTAAATCTGAAATTTCATGGTGTTGTAACTGACGGGGTCCTGACCCAAAAGAGGATTGTAGGCGGGGGTCGCAGTATTACCACTCTAATTTCTGTACTGCCTTCAGAGCTGGGCCCTTGGCCAGCAGCCACAACTCTCCGGCCACCCAGCTCTGAAGGCAGTTCAGAAGTAAGGGTGGCATAGTATGGTATTGCCTCCCTTACTTCTGCACTGTTGCTGGTGGGGTGCTGCCTTCAGAGCTGGGCA
Organism: Terrapene triunguis; assembly: GCF_002925995.2. Lineage (NCBI taxonomy): Eukaryota > Metazoa > Chordata > Testudines > Emydidae > Terrapene > Terrapene triunguis. The sequence continues at coordinate 7,079,300 of NW_020698262.1, read as the reverse complement.
CCTAGCCAGAAGCCACTGCTCTCCAGCCTCCCAGCTCTCAAGGTAGTGTAGAAGTAAGGGTGGCAATACCGCGACCCCCCTTACAATAACCTTATGCCCCCCCTCCTCCCCAAAGCCCCATTTTGGGTCGGGACCCCCAGTTTGAGAAACGCTGGTCTCCCCTGTGAAATCTGTATAGTATAGGGCAGGGGTCGTCAACGTTTGGCACACGGTTTGCCAGGGTAAGCACCCTGGCAGGCCGGGCCAGTTTATTTACCTGCTGATGCAACAGATTCGGCTGATCGCGGCCCCCACTCGCCACGGTTCGCCGTCCCGGGCCAATGGGGGCGGCGAGAAGCAGCGCGGGCGAGGGATGTGCTGGCCGCGGCTTCCCGCTGCCCCCATTGGCCCAGGACGGCGAACCACGGCCAGTGGGGGCCGTGATCGGCCGAACCTGCCGCGTCAGCAGGTAAATAAACTGGCCCGGCCCACCAGGGTGCTTACCCTGGCGAGCCGCGTGCCAAACGTTGCCGACTCCTGGTATAGGGTAAAAGTATACAAAAGACCAGATTTCAGGGGGGAGACCAGATTTCATGGTCCGTTGTTGAGCCTTTGTTATCCCGGAAGGGGTTCCTTCATGTGCTTGACTGTGTGTGACTTTGCCGGAGGTCTGAGCCACTGAAAACCCGCCTTAGGAGGGCAACAGCTGACAGGAGGTGCTCACGAGTGTTAAGCACGCCCCGTCACAAGGCTTTAGCAGTGAATGTCCTTGTGACTGAGAGTTTCTGCTATAATCTTAACGTTATCAGAACTCTGGGTCAAACTCTGCTCTCAGGAACACCAGAGCAACCTCCTTGTCTTGACTAGGCTGGCACTGTTTTTGCAACAAAAGCCAGCTCATGTCCACAGCTGAATCCCCACCTCCCGTGTCTTCTAGACCCACTCTTTTCCAGTGGTGCCCTCTTGCCACACAGAGATCCAAAGATCTCAGAGTTTGCTAATAACATGAATGCATGATCTGTAGTGTAACTAAAAAAAGCTGGAGCATATAGATATGCATTTTGCCTACAGTAACTCTGCTATCTATTGACAGGCACGGCAGGCAGCGTTGCTCAGCCACTCTGCAAAGTTCAAATACAAGTTCTTGGCCATGATAATTCACAGAGATAAAGGGAAATCAAATAGAGCAGCTTTAGGAAATTATAACCGCATCTCCATTGTTTGACTTCCATAACCTCTATTTCCAGCCATCAAATTCTTAAATGAGGGAAGCTTCATTTTGTTATTTTAACAGTCTGACTTTTAGATCATTGAGTATGGAGGGACTATTTGGTTCTTAGACCATAATGGCGAGATTATGATTGCCCATTTCTTGCAGACCCATATATTACATAATCAATTGGATATGCTCAAGCACCTTTTTAACCAGCACTTTGATCATAACTACGTGAGTTCTTTATGCTACATTTTCTTTTAAAAATTCAACTTGCTATGAGTAAATAGAAATGATAACATCATTTGCACAATAATTAATATACGGGTGGCATGAGTTGTTCATGAGTGATTAACAGAAAGTAATGTCTTTTCCTATGTGGTTAAATGGCTCGTGAAATGGCATGTGGATGAATTGAGAGTCGCAAACGTAGAGGGATGTGAGCAATTTCCTAAATGCAATATTGATTTTAAAGATTAACAATATTTTCAAAGATTGTGTATGTCAAAGAGTTTTAGCCGGATGCCCAATTATCTAGCTATGTAACTAGAATAAAGACTTAAATAAAAATCTGAGTTGAAATAAATGTCCTGTTTGTTACTCTCTACTCCTGTTTGAAGCTCTGGGAATCCTGCAATTCTCAGCACCTGTTGATAGTCAACGTGCAAATAAAACCCATGTTGGATTAGTGGATTTTATTCCTCCCTTAGGACCTGAACATTTTTTCTTTGCTTTAATGTTCAGACCAAAACGCTTACCGCATAATAACAGGAACTTGAGTAAGATACAACGTGCATAATTGGAAAAAAAAATGCTAACTGCTTCCCAAGTAGCAGCTCGGACAAAAGAGAATCTGGCTAAAATTTAAGATTTATGGATTGTATCATATCTTGAACAGGCCCTGGATGCATCTGAAATGTCAGAAAGTCAAAGAGCTTGTACATAATACTAAAAACACTACTCGGAAAATACTAAATGTCCAAGGAAAAAAATTGATTAGATAAATCAGTAATTGATTAGTAACTAGACTGTGAGAGTTTGTTGGAGCAAAGACTGTGCCTTCTTCTTTGTTTTGTATGGTGCTGAGCACGCTAACAATATTCAAATACAACCCAATTCTTACTCCACGAGTCATCAGAGAAATCTGCTGGGGACTATTCATGTAGTAAGGTATTACTCAATATGAGTAGATTCATGGATTTCAAGGCCAGAAGGGACCGTTGTGATCACCTAGTCTGACCTCCTGAGAAACACAGGCCATAGAATTTCCCCAAAATAATTCCTAGAGCAGATCATTTAGAATAATATCCAATAATTTCAAAATTGTCAGTGATATAGTGTCTATCACAACCCTTGGAAATTGTTCCAATGGTTAATTATTCTCACCATTAAAAAATGTACGTCTTATTTCAGTCTGAATTTGTCTAGCTTCAGCTTGCAACCATTGGATCGTGTTATACATTTCTCTGCTAAATTATTAAATATGTGTTCCCCATGTACATACGTATAGACTTCCAGTCATCTTTATAGTCATCCCTTAAACTTTTCTTTGTTAAGATAAATAGACTCAAGAGCTCAATCACTGTAAATGGACTCCTCTAATCATTCCAGTATCTCTTCTCTGAGCCCTCTCCAGTTTAGCATCATCCTTCTTGAACTGCGGACACCAGAACTGGACATAGTATTCCAGCAGTGATTGCACTACTGCTAAGTATAGAAGTAAAATAACCTCTCTGCTGCTACTCAAAATTCTGTAGTCCAGAATCACATTAGCTTTTTTGGCCACACCGTCACATTGGGAGCTCATGTTCAGGTGAGTATCCAACATGACCCCCCAAATCTTTTTCAGAGTCACTGCTTCCCAGAATTGAGTCCCCCATCCTGTAAGTATTCTTTTTTTTCTAGATGTGTACATTTACATTTAGCCAAATTAAAATGCATACTGTTTGCTTGCACCCAGTTTACCAAGCAATCCAGATCGTGTTGAATCAGTGACCTGTCCTCATCATTATTTACCATTCCCCCAATTTTTGTGTCATCTGAAAACTTCATCAGGGATGATTTTATGATTTCTTCCAGGTCATTGATAAAAATGTTAAATAGCATAGGGCCAAGATCCAATTCCTGCAGCACCCCACTGGAACAAACCCACTCAGTGAAGATTTCCCATTTACAATTACATTTTGAGACCTATCAGTTAGCCAGCTTTTAATCAATTTAGTGTGTGCCATTTTAATTTTGTCAGTCTAGTTTTTTATTCAAAATGCTATGTAGTACCAAGTCAAATGCCTTACAGAAGTCTAACTGTATAAAGTTAATACTATTAACTTTATCAACCAAACTTGTAATCTCATCAAAAAAAAATTAAGTTAATTTGACAAGATCTATTTTCCATACACCCATATTGATTTGCATTAATTACCTTACCCTCCTTTAATTCTATATTAATGGAGTCCTGCATCAGCTGCTGTATTATCTTGCCAGGGACAGATGTCAGGATGACAGGCCTATGATTACCAGGGTCATCCTGTTTACCCTTTTTAAAAATTGGTGAGAAACGTTAGCTTCTTGCAGTCTTCTGGAACTTCGCCAGTGCTCCAAGACTTATTGAAAATCAGCATTAATGGTACACCAAGCTTCTCAGCCAGCTCTTTTAAAACTCTTGGATGCAATTTATCTGGACCTGCTGATTTTAAAATATCTAACTTTAGTAGCTTCAGTTTAACAACCTTCAGGGATACTGTGGTAGAAAAAGTGGAAGAATCAAGCCCATGATTAATAACCAATCTATGTATAAGCATACATCTATTGCCATCTTCCCTATCTCCGTGAGATCAGTATTACCCTCACTCCCTCATATTAAACTGCTTCCAGAGTTGGATCAGTCTCAATGGCTATCTTACAACAGGAGTGTAATTGTGCTATTGTCTCATTGACTATGGAGCGACTATTTGGTTCTTATACTGGGGGAAAGCATGTGTGAAGAGATGGCTGTTGCATCGCACTCTGTAGATGGCTAGACTGGAGCTCATCCTGATGTCCAGTGGTGGGGAATTCCAAAACAGATGTTCCTTTATCCTCAGAGTAATGTATTATAGGAATGCATTGCAGGTTTATACAAAGTATACAATAGAGGCATACATGGAAAAGTGCATATTATTGCAAATAGACTCTTGGCTCTGCCGCATTGAGGAGCTAAGGAATAGATAGCTATGTGTTCTCAATCAAATGACTGAAAAGCTAGGTCTCTTCACACTAGGGCCTCCTTTCTGTGGGTCTTGCTGCTGATTAAATGTCATTCAAACTTTTCCCCCTTTCATGATTTTTTTTCAGTGTGGGAGCGTTCACTGATTTTTCCACCTGATAGTTAAAAGCCAAAATCTACTATCCGTGCTCTCCTGGAGCGGCAGCTTACCCCACAAGTACTGAGAACACTGCAGTTGCTCGCAGAGAAAGACACCACTCACTACCAAGGAGGCAGATGGGGAACCTAAATAAACTGTGGGCTCATTAAAATCAAAAGTAGAGTGAGCTATCTGTGAGTGTCTTCTGCCACCGTATTGTGCCGCACGCCTGCTCCTCCCTCCATGAGCTACAGGGATCAGATGAGAAGGAAGTTTATCTTCTCCAGTTTTGTGTCTTCTAAGTGAGCACCTAGTTGGATTGTGAAGTTGTTTCTAGTAGAAGGTTGTAAAACTTGACCTCACAGGCTATCTATATTTAATCTTTCCCAAGAAAACCCCATTTGTGTGGGCAGCCTGCTGCCGCCTCCTCTCTTCTTTTTGTATAAATCAGCATCAGTGGTATCTCTTCATGCTAGAAAAGCTGTGAAGCAGCCTCTTTCCCAGTAGCTATTGTTGTATGGCTCAGTCAGTAGCAGCTATCACAATATACAGCCTGCAATGCTTCTCTCCTTTGGAGCTCATGTCACCACCTCTGAGATGTGCTCTTCTAATTTGTGTGGTGAACTCCAGTTGATGGCGCCGAGTCGATTCCTCCCTCTAAGAATTCTAGACTTTCATGCAAGTGAGAGTTCCGGCTGCTTCTGAGGCTGATTTTTAGGATGCACATATAAAATAACAGCACTTTGCATTTCTAAAGCTCCTTCCAACGTAGGATTTCAAAGGCCTTCTTGAACATTTATGAATTCAGCCTTGCTGGCCAGGGGGGAAGTGTTGTTATCCCCATTTTACAGATAAGGAAACCAAAGCACGAAGAGGTTACAGGACTTGTAGATGACATCGGAAGTCCGTAGCAGAGCTCAAACAAAACTCAGGTCCCCTGTGTCTCAGCCCTGTGACTTACTCAACTCAAAGGAAAATTGTTCCTCTAAACATGGCCCTTCCCTGGCCTTTCTCCCCAAAGCTGCAAGTTAAGTTTCTCTGATGACTTTCTTTCACTTCTCCACACACTGGATGTCTTCAAAGCTCTGCACAAACAACAGTTAATCCAAACAGCACTCCACTAGTCGACGTAAGTGACTTCTCCCAATTGTGCAAATGGAGAAACTAAGACAAGTGCCTAATTCTGCACATAGAGGAGATCCTCCCATGTGCATTTCTTCCCCCTTCCACTGAAAAGAGGGGCTGAGCTGTCTCTATGGCTTCACCTCCACCCAGGGCCTGAGAGGAAATCCCAGGCTCCAGACCATGCAGCAGTCTCTCCATGTGTTCCATGGTCTATGCTGAGGGGGAGGGGTGAAGACTTCCTAGGCTGGGGGGAGGCATGGAAAGGGCCTCGGGTGGAAACAAGGAGCATGCACATGATTGCCCAGCCCCATGCTCCATGGAACTCAGAAAAGATAATACCGTCCGAGAACGTATTATCTTTTCTATATAGCTCTCCTTTGGGAGCCCTGGTTCCCAGGGACCTGGTCAAGGAAGGGCTGCAGGAGCTTGAGCCATTACAGAGGCACATGGGCTGTGTGAGGATGAGCCTGACCTTCCTGTTCCCCCATGACCACAAGGATCTATCGAGCTTGGGGACGGCCCATGGTATTTTCTGCAGGGGTTACAGCCTCCTCCCTGCAGGGGGACAATAGGAGAGATCTCCACATGACTATCTTTGTGGAGATTTCCTCTCAGAGCCCCCTCCTGTGGGTTTTCCCAGGGTGGGGGAGAGGGAGGATGAGATCTGGGGAGGGGACTGAATGACTTGCCCTAAGCCACACAGCTAATCAGTTAAAACAAACTGTGATGAGTGAGACAGTCTAAAGCCCCTGCAGTCATTAACTGAGCTCCGGTTTGGGACAAATACCATTGCGTATCATAGAGAAGGGAGGGGAAGGTGAGAAAAAAAACTCATTTTCATAATGTGTCTGAAAGAGGTTTAGCCAAATGTTTGCATGTCTGGCTATAACAAATTTCACCCCCTCAAAGGCAGCGGCCAAATTCTGGGCCAGGGTGTCTATGACTCAATCGAATTTCAGTTCTGGCAGTAAAAATAAGCTGACATGCTCACCTGCCAGCACAGTTTGCCATTTCAAAAACCACTGATGACCTGCATATTTGCTGATCCCATCTTCATCGTAAAACCTGGGGCAGAAAATTTCTATTCATTGGAAAGCCAGTGTTTGTTTGATATGTCGTATAGTGCACCATGAAATTTTACAGGATGTAATGTATCAGAGGGGTAGCTGTGTTAGTCTGGATCTGTAAAAA
>NW_020698262.1:7043271-7067448 GCF_002925995.2 Terrapene triunguis | reverse complement strand
GCCGCTTCCCGCCGCCCCCATTGGCCCGGGACGGCGAACCGCAGCCAGTGGGGGCCACGATCGGCCGAACCTGCCGCGTCAGCAGGTAAATAAACTGGCCCAGCCCGCTAGGGTGCTTACCCTGGCGAGCCGCGTGCCGAACGTTGCCGACCCCTGCAATAAAGCCTTTTAAAACTCCATTTTGTTATTTTTAGTTGGCCCTGTTTTACCCTGATTTTCATTTCCATTTCATCAAGGCCCAGTTTTATTGTTTCTCCAGCAGCCAAGAATTTCTTCTTGCATGCTCCATACAATGACGGTACATAAAAAGTGTCACTGATCGTTATCACGTGTGTTTCCTCTTCCGTCCTTTCCTTTTTCACAGTGTCAGTGGCTGATTTCCTCATTGGATATTTCTATACTGCAGCTGGGAGCATGCTTCCCAGCACAGGTAAACAGACATGCTAGCGTAGCCTGCAGTAGCACGGGCAGCAGCTCAGGTTAGCCACCTGAGGACAAACCCATGGCTAGCCCAAGCCATTGATCACGCTACCCCTGGCTTCACTGTCATGCTAGCTCTAGCAGAACTAGCATATTGTCTGTCTACCCACGCTGGGAAGCACAGTCTCATCTGTAATGTAGACACACACCCATAGTGTGGGTAGAATTATTTGATTTACTTATTGGTCTGCACATTTTGAACATGGAATCCATCTAATGTACAGTTTCACGGGGCATTTTTCACAGAATGCAAGCCTTAAAACTCCACTTCTTACAGGGGATTCCTGCCTTGCACTCCACTGAATGACATAGAGTTCCTGTAAAACATACAGTCCCTTCCTGCAGGGCAGGTGGAATTTTAAGACACCAGGCCCGGGGTCTAACCTCAACCTGAAGAATTTTTCTCTTCTTGCTGGGCTGGGTTTCATTTTGTTTCTAGAAAAGAAACATGGTTTTGTGGTTCAAAAGAGGACAGGGAGTCAGGAAACCTCTGTTCTATTATTGGCTCTGCTTCAGACTTCCTGCATGACCTTGGGCGTCATTTAGCACCAGATTCTTCCACTCTCATTCACAATAAGTAGCACCTTTCTCCACTGATATCAGTGGGACTACTATGAAATTAGGTACTACTCAACTTGATCATGGGGGGGGGGGCGCAAAATCTGGCCCTTAATACCTGTGTCTGGGGTTCTAGATCTTTAAACCGTGGACAATATTTTAAAACATAGTTGCCAACATGTCAAAAATGTTGTCTGTGGTAATTCTCCATCTCTGATTGTCTGTCAATGACTTTTTTTTCCTCCTAACTACCTTTATGAAAAGAAGATTTAGGCTCCTAAACCAGTTAGTCATTGCGACACTGAGCACAGCAACTCCTAAATATCTTAAAAAATCTGAATATGAAGTATGTCTTGCTCCAGTGGGAGAGATGCTTGATTTTGTCCACTCACACTAACAAATGTAAATATAAATTATTTTGCCAATGACAGACGTCCTTTCTAGTCCCTAGACCGGGGTCGGCAACGTTTGGCACGCGGCTCGCCAGGGTAAGCACCCTAGCGGGCTGGGCCAGTTTATTTACCTGCTGACGTGGCAGGTTCGGCCGATCGCGGCCCCCACTGGCTGCGGTTTGCCGTCCCGGGTCAATGGGGGCGGCGGGAAGCGGCACGGGCGAGGGTTGTGCTGGCCGCAGCTTCCCACGTCAGCAGGTAAATAAACTGGCCCGGCCCGCTAGGGTGCTTACATTTTTTTAAGGATATGCTTGCTGCATAGAATGACATTGCAGATGCTGAGAAAGTTGATGCAATGGGACACATTCTCCACTGGTATCGAGCAGAGAGTATCTATTGAACTAAAAGTGTTGTTTAACCCGAGATGCTACTGTATCATTTCCAAGATGTTCCCAGAGGATGCTTAGATAATACAGCCTGCTCCATCTTTTTCTTCTCGAAGACACAGCACTTTAGGGTTGTCAGTCAAGTTTGTTATGAAATGCAAAACACTTTAGAAATTACTATGCTAATGTTTACCAAATCCAGCACAGAAAGCAACATATTCATATGAAAACACATTTACGTGGATTGAACATATATTATCTTTTCCCCATTTAAAACTAGTGGTTAGGAAGATTCGCATGTGCATTTGGTTCTAAGTTACCTTTGATCCTTTAAAACAAGTTCCAGGTAACACGCACATAAGTCATAAAACACACATAAAGAGAAGAATTACTGTCTCCAATTTCTGGCTGTCTTGGCTGGGAAAGACTCTAAGGGTTACGGTGCTTAGCAATGCATTTTTAGTTTTGGTGCACTCTCTAAATAAAAGATCATGTATGGAGCTAGGCAAACTATTTGGTGTGTGCAATATTATTTGGTGGATTTAAACTTTGTTTTCTCCATTTGGAATGTGTCTGCAAACAGCTCATAATTTTTGTGAATTCATTAGTTATTCAAAATGGTTTGAATAATTTTATGATCAAATGTCAATCTATGGATTGTTCACAGCCTGTTCTGAGCGGCTCTTCATTTAAGGCAGGGGTCGGCAACGTTTGGCACGCGGCTCACCAGGGTAAGCACCCTAGCGGGCCAGCCCAGTTTATTTACCTGCTGACGCGGCAGGTTCGGCCGATCGTGGCCCCCCACTGGCCGCGGTTCGCCATCCCGGGCCAATGGGGGCGGCGGGAAGCCGCTGCCAGCACATCCCTCGGCCCGCGCCGCTTCACTCCTAGCACTGGTATATAGGCAATTCACTAATTTCTTCTCTTCATGTCCTTTGGTGCCTTGATTAATTGTGTTCTCAACATCTCAGTTTTGTGTTGAGTGCTCATATTTTCCCTCTTTTTACACTCCCCTTTTGATACCTGTTTAACGCCAGCCTGTCCTGAGGACCCTGTCTACTGAGGTGGAGATTATTAGAGCACAGCTTAAACCATACGTTGCTCTTTGTTTTGGCAGATCTTGTATGTACCAACCTGGCTATAATAAGCAGGGTTCCTTATATGGGCATCCTCCACACATGATCAGAGTTCAACGCATGCTCCTGATAATATTTTGGCTACTGCTGTTATTATTCTATCCTATGAATGCAGAAAGCTCTACATTGACTATGCATTTGGGGAGGCTTAGGTACAGTGTCTGTTCCATTCAGCACACGAAATAGCTAGTGATCATGAAACATGCCCCAGACACAATAGTTTTAAGCAGAACTCTGAAAGCCCCTGATGGGTGGGACTAAGGGCATGTCTACACTACCCGCCGAATCGGCGGGTAGTGATCGATCTATCGGGGATCGATTTATCGGTTCTAGTGTAGACGTGACAAAATCGATCCCCGATCGCTCTGCCGTCGACTCCGGAACTCCCACCAAGGCGAGAGGTGGAAGCGGCGTCGATGGGGGGAGTGGCAGCGGTCGACTTGCCACCGTCCTCACAGCCAGGTAAATCGACCTAAGATACGCTGACTTCGGCTACGCTATTCATGTAGCTGAAGTTGCGTATCTTAGGTCGATCCCTCCCGCTAGTATAGACCTAGCCTAAGACCTCACACTTCCACTCAAACAGCTCTCCTTTTCAAAACCCTTGAATGCTGTCCATGTGCCTTTCAGAGCTCATTATAACCCCAGCACCATTGTTGTTTTGTAGCAGAGGCCACTACCAGCCTCTCAAATGCGTGTGATGTTCTTCTTTTTGATATAACTTACAGTCAGACACAAGACTCAGACTGAGCCCCTACAGACTAATGGCCAAATCCTGCCCTTTAGATGTAGACTTGGGCAACTCCAATTTGGGTCAGCTCCTTTGCTGATGGGAGTTCTATGAATGCGTCATTGAAAGCCCATTGAAATCAATGGGAGTCTTCATGGACTTCAGTGGCCTTTGAATCAGGCCCTAAATGAATTTTCCCACTATATAAAAATGATTTAGTTTATAATTTTATAATAAAGTGTACAACATAGAAAAAATAGATCCTGGATTTTTCTTCTTGAATAAAATACATCTTACTGAATAGTAAGATTCTATGTATTATTTCATCAAATTTTACAGACATATAATAGATGACAGACATAAGTGAAAACACAAATCACTGGGTGCTACTAACTAGAATATAGTCCTGTCATGTCCTATCAAAGAATCCTTTCAAACTATTTAATGTAGTCTTGGGTTGGTTTTTTTTTCTTCCAACACACATTAGATGCTTAGAGTGATTTCAAAATGTAAAATAAATTAATTAATTAACAACCTTGGGTAGCATTTGAGACATTTCCATTTTGCTTTTATTGTGCCATGAAGGTTACACAAATAAAGTGAATTATTAACTAAAAAAAAGAGAGAGACTGGCATAACTATCTGGTTTTTTTTTTCCTAAAGAAATTTAATAACTTTAGAAAGCTGCAAACCTGGCAGGCATTGTCTTATGAACATTATCCAATAATGTAACATAAAATGTTCCAGGAAGAATATCTCCATCATAAGGATGATTTTAAATTGATTTCCCCCATTTCATTGTTTAAGATTCAGCAAAAGAAAGGCAAAGATTGTTTGCTCAGTACAGCTACAATCCCAACATGTACTGCCAAAATCTGTAATTGTCACTCTTCCAGTGGGAATAGCGGTTTTAGAAATGTTTATATATTATCAAAATTAGGTTTCAAAATGAGCTATGGTATCTATAAAAAAGAGACAATATTATTTCAGAGAAACTAATTGGAAACTTGTTTTTTACTCAAGTAGTTATTATTTCCATTATGGTGAGCTGGAAGTACATGAAATTCACCTTTATCTTTCTCAGACTGGTGTCTTACATTATTTATTCAAACTGAAATTAAAACCTGACAAAATTCCAGTGAGGCATTTCATACCAGTTAAAGATTATTCTTCTGGAAAAGAACTTTTGCTCAGAAATTTCATTATGTTGTTACAATTGTATTTATTATAAAAATGTAATATTTAAATCAAAGCTATCTGGTCTTTATTATATTTTTTAAAAAACCTGAGATATTATTCCCCCCACAAAAAAAAAAGATTGTAGAAGGAGGTAAGCTAAATTATCAGCATACCTCAACATAATCTAGAATAAAGTGTGGTAATGCAAGTAAAACTCTCACTGCTTCCAGTAGCAGTGAGTGCCTCAGTTTCTCCCATGTGAGTTATTCTCATATAGCAGAGTGGAACCTCTGAGTTTTAATTTGCAATCTCTCCCCTCTGGAAAGGGTTTGTTTCCTTGGCAGAAGAGAGCCATAGTTCCACCTCTAAACCTGTAGACCTCCACCAATCTACCGCTGGGAAGGAACTTCCATCTGAGATCTCTTTTCTCCGTATTATTGCCCCTCACTTCATGCTTCCGTCCATGGACAGTGCTTAACCCCAGGAGCCATTCCTACCACAAGGAGTGTTCTTCCATGTGGAAGGGGATGCTGTACAACTGGAGACTTGTCTGTATTAACTTCTGAGGCTCTACCCCACAGGCTTATGTGAAGAATCTTCTAGAACCCAGCTTCCTCCTCCCTTGCAGTGTCAACCTGTGGACTTTGAAATCTCATCAGTCACCTGCAGACGGATTATTTGAAGAAGCACAATCTACTTTATACAGTAACTTAACTTCCACATGCTGGTGAAACTGCTAGTTATTACTATTGTGGAAGAATAACACAGTCTTCACTCTTAGGTTGGTTGCAACATGTCAGAGGCAGTTTATTCTCAAGCAATATTGCAAGGGGGAGAGTGCACAACGGCAGGTCTCCCAAAAGATAAACAATTAAGGCAAGCATTTATTACATACAGTAATGATCAACAACTGCATTTTGTTTATACATATTCCTTCCTGCTATCTTACTTTTCTCAGCAGTTCTTGCAATAGTCTGCGTTCCATTCTTATCTAACACAAGGTCAAAACACCCTCTCTTACAGTTCTTTTCCACGCGCCCAGGCCCTGCCTGGAAGTCTCGCGTTATTAGCTGTTAGAGTTAGCCTGACTCTTGCTCTTCCTAGAAGACTAAGATGTCTGTGCTTTTTTCCCACTTCCACACCCTGCTTTGCCCCTTCACCCTTCGCCCCCTGCCTCACTGCTCCTCCATATCCTCCCCGCCCCCCGGCAGGGCGCATCCCACTCCCAGAGCTGTGCCGTGAAGCAGCCCCTGGTCGGAGCACTTAGCTCACCAACAGCCTGGCTGGCAAGCTCCTTCCTTCCCCCACTGCCTCTGGCTGGGCCGGTACCCCGGGAAAGCCCAAGACCCTCTGGCCCAGGGCACTGGCCAGGAGGAGCCAAGCCCTGCATGTGCCACAGCCCCACACAGCGCTGGCACAGGGCAGCCTCTGCGCCCCTCAGCTAAGCTCTGGAGTGGCGGGGGGGGGAAGCAATTTCCAGCCTGTTCATTCCCTGACCCTGCAGGTGCCACAGCAGCCTCCCTGACAGGGGCTTAGCACCCTCTTCATCTGCCCCCCCCCACCCTGGGTTGTGCCCCCAGGGAACCTGGGGTTGCTCCATTCCCTAGGCACCCTCCCCTGCTGAGCCACTTCTCTGGCCGGGTTTGCTCAAGCCCCTGCAGTCAGGTTCTGATGCCCTGGTGCACAATGGGTCCTTAGGGCTTAACCCCTTCCTGCCGCGCTGTAGCCTGGGGACAGGAAGCGGCTGGGTTATGTCGGTGGCCAGCAGCTGCCTGGAGGTATTAGCTGCCTTTCGACACCGTGCGGGCAGGAAGGGACAAGCTGCTGCCAGCCACAGGAGGGGACTGCAAAGACAGAGGCCAGGTCATCCCTTCTCCTTTTTTGCCCCCTGTGGCTGGAAGCAGCTCTGGTCCCTTCCCTCCCACACAGTGCTGAAAGGCTGCTGCTGGCCACAGTCTGGTATGAACCCTGGCAGAAATCTGGGGGGGGCATGTGACCCTGTGTGCCCCCCTACGTGTTGCCATGGGAAGAGGCGGCGCCAGGTACCAGAAGAGGCGATCCATCCTGGGGGCCCAGCCAGGCATGAAGGGCAGAGAGCGCCAGGCAGGGAGGGTCAGGTCTGTCGGTCACCCCCACTGTGTGAGAGAGGTGTACAGGAGTGTATGTGTGTCACCTCTTCCTGCGTGAACCCTAAAGCCTTAAAGATAAGTAGGTAAATAAAAAGAATCCAATTACACAATATTTATTTTTAACAGAGGCTCAGTCAACTTGATGTTAATTTGAACGTTAGAACTGCATAGTTCTGATTGATTGCCGTTGAACTCGCTTGAATATGAGTAATTTTACCAGGTGTCCCGTATTCAGCATAGGAAAATATGGTCACCCTAGATATAAGTGTCTCCCAGAATGGGATTTTCCAGGTTGGGGACAGTCCCCCAAGGTTCCTGGTTGCTGCAGCTTTTTCTGTCCCTCCCTGTGCCATGACCCTGCTGGACCTGCAGTGTGGTTCATGAGAGGAGAACGTAATCAAGGACTGCACATTCAGCCCAACAGGGAGTTTTGGCTACCTCAGTCTCCTCCATAGGTTTGCATAGGAGAGGAACGTAGCAGGTTCGGAGTTTGTATATTTAGTGGTTAAAAACAGCATTGAGTTTAGTAAATTAGTGGCTGGTTGTAATCTCCTGCAAGCTATGTGCATTTATTATGTGAATTTAGAGCTGTCAAGTTCTGTGGTCACATCAGAGCTGACCTTTGGGGCCTACAAGCCAAGGAAACCAACCCCAGCATAAGGCTCTAATCGTCGGTGGTGGAAGTCAGGTGGAAGGAAACGGGATGAAAAATTGTTTCCTGTTGCAATAGCGAAAGATATTAAAAGGGGTAAGTTCATGGATCAGTCTGAGATTCCCCCTGCCTTTCAGAGGTGTTAGCTAGTTTTCACATTTGGGAGATTGTTTTGCCTAAGTGTAAAATGATAATTACATGGGCAGAGGGTTGTCAATGATTTCCCCCTCTTCTCCCCTTAATTTGAAAGCACAAAACTTAATTGCAGGCTGAGATAAATTCTAGAATTCTGCTAATCCCCAGTTTTAGTTGCAGGGCATTGAATACTAATGTGATACTCTCACAAAAGGATAAATCCTGAATCCATTGATATCAGTGAGAGTTTTGCCATGGACTTCAGTGGGAGCAGGATTCAGTTTAGATTCTCTTAACTATTTACATGTGAATGAGTGAACTGGTTTAGATAAATGAAGACCCATCGTGAACCTTCTCTCAGAACAGAAGCAAAACTTTCTTGGACATTCTGAAAAGTTGGGAAAACTTCCCCCTCCTCCTCCCACACCACTCTGCACTTCCTGATTCAGGACACTGCAAGAGAAGCTGTTCTTTTTGTGGAATTCCCAGTCCAGCTCCACTGCCTAAGTAATTTTAACAAACACAACCAAAAGAAATATATTTAAAAAACAAGAGAGACATAACAAAAATAGTGCCATCCCTAGAGCAGTGTCTTCTCACTTCCAGTTGTTTCTCTGCCTTCCCTAACTTCCATCCCTTCACCAAACTCTGGTGTCAACCCACGTTGCATTAAATGTCTCATTTAGAACCAAATCTATGACTGCCTTATTCCTCTGAGTAGGCCCAGTGAGGTCACACCGGGAGACAGAGAGATATAATGGACTAGCAACAGGGATCCTGAAATTTTGCCATTGACTTCAGTGTGTGCAAGATCTAGCATCAGGATGGGGACAGGGCTTTGATTTGTACCTCTTATATTGACTTACTGTGTGATCTTGGACAAATTGTTTAACCTCTCTGCTTCAGTGTCCCTCTCTGTGAAATAGGGGGAAAGCTACCCTCTTTGTAAAGTAATTGGGGATCAATAGATGCAAAGTACTATGTAATTGGTAAGTGTTGTTATTTGTCTGAGTTGGGTAAGCCGGATTTAACCCTTAAATTGTAATGTCCATGTGGTGGGCATCTTGCCTTCATGTATTCATAATATATAAACAAACTCATGCATACATACAGTCAAAGATAATTACTAATATTTCTAGCCCAACCAGAAGCAGAAATTACCTGAAATCTCACAAGAAAACCTACTTAGGCTTTCCACAACTTTGCAAATTTGGATAAGGATACAAGCAGTGAAATTTATCTGATGTGAATGAAACCTCCAAACCTTTTGAAGTTCAGTCATTATTGACATTTAAACAGTGGTTTGGCAATTTCTACTATTTAATACAGAAAGGAGAACCAGATCAGCTGCAAATTCTGTAGACTGTTTTCAAATAGTGCCCCCCATAGTAATTATTTAGAATGCAATAAAAATGCTGTTCGAATTAAATAGATTAATTTACAACTCATGGCATGAGAAAATAGGAATACAAACCCAGATTTATCTCTCTGGATTGGTTCCCTCAGTCATGGTTCATAGTTCTTTGGCTTTAGCCAATTCTCCTTAGACCTTCAAAAATGTGGAAGCAGAGATGCTCTGAGATTCCAAATGAAAGAATTTTAATGTCACAAGAAATGTCATTAAAACCACTCATTCTTTTAATAAGATTCTTCTTGGGAGAATGGGTTTCCAGCCTTCTTGCAGCAGTGTTCCATAGAATAACTACAGTTAAGATTTGTGCCAGTGTCTGTATTACAAAATCTGTTTCTCAAGGGTTTATAATTATAACATGCTGGGGAAAAAAATTACTCCTGACTGAAAATGAGTATACAGTGCCTCAGACTGGGAGGAAATCAATTTTAAGTTTAAAGAATCCAAAAATAATAAGGTCTGTGATTTTTATATGCTTTTCTCTGTGGTTCTGTAACTCAGTAAAAAAAAATCACTTTGTAGAATAAAATGTCGCATATTTGTTCAAAAAACAGACGAGAGAGAAAAATAACTAAGATACTGATTTTTAAGTGGCTACTGAATATTGTAAGAAAATAATTTAAAGATGAAATTTCCCTATAGAACTTTAATATACCAATCTTGCTTTAAACAGATATCATGGTATATACCTTAAGGATACAGTGGTGATGTGGTTCACAAGCGTGTAAGACTACTCCAAGCAACCGTGGAAATGGAGGATGGTATGTCCTATGTGAAACGTCTTACATTTCAGCTGCTTAGATGAGGGGTAAAGAAAGTAGAGATTCTTCTATTGCTTCCCAGCAGCTAAGAAGTGAGGAAGGAAGAAGCAATGATGAATGAAGATGCAGAGAGCCACAGAACTATGACACCATAACATTGCATTGCAGTATATCTGCTTTGTGACACTGCCTAGTCCCAATACAAAATTGTATAGTGTTACAACAACACTACAATACAACCGTTGCAACATAATGTGCCAAGATGTTGTGGCTCTCTCCATTTTATATTGACTGAAGAGAGAACAGAATCTGCCCATGTGTTTCTAATAAAGACATCAATAACTGCACTTCAAACTACTAAAAGCTCCAGTTTATGCAAATATCATGTGATACCCTACAGTATTTAGCCTTTAGGTTTTAATTTATATCAATAAGAACAATGCTGCTGCTGCTAAACTGCAGTATTGATGAAAGAGACAAAGCCCAGCAAAAATACAAGAAGAGACAATGGAAAAAAGGAACTGTGTAAATTGCAGTGCAATATTTTTAATTTTATTTTTAATTTAAATCAAGTCAGTTTAATCCAATTAAGCATTATTCATTCTGCAGGTGTCAGCTCTTCCCCATTAGACAAAATGTTTTACTTTTCAATACAATATCCTACTTTTGTCTCACATTGACAGAGTCATTTTTCACACTGCACAGTGGGATTTAGGAGCTGATATTATACCATTGTACAAAGAACAACTAAAATCATGCTTTAAAAAAAAGATACTCACTTTCTTTTGTTGCTGTTAATCATAAGAGATTTTGATGTATTTGACAGTTATTTCAGAAGGTTTCTGTACATCTTAAATTCTTCCAGGAACACAGAAGACCAACTCTATTTCCCAGCTTTGGAAATCATGCTTGGAGCTGTGATTCTTAAACCACTGACCTTCCCATAAGCCTGATCCAAAACCCATTGAAGTTTATCGGAGACTTTACTTTGTCTTCCATGGGCTTTGGAACAGGGCATATATTTGCAGTTGGTTCCTCGCCAGAGTGAGTTGATTAATAACTGATGGTATGGAGTCCCCACAATTAAAAAAATCGTTTTAGCTCTCCATATTCTCTAAACATCTAGGTTTGTATAAGGTCACCCATCACCATGGTATCTGGGACCTTCATCAAGGAAATTATCTGTTCAACCTTTTTGGAGGTTCATAAGATTGACTTTATTTCTGTCCATGCATTGTATTTAATTAGTTTCTGTGTTTGTAATTTACCTTTCATGCTTACTATTTAATGTGGCATCTTATATCAAAAAACCATTGACAATCTGAATAATGTTTTGCATGTATTCTATTTTATTCAGGTTCTTATTCTGTGCCTGCCACCATGGTATCTAAGAGCCTTCCAGAAGTGCATTAAGTGACATGAGTACCAGTTGTCATGTGTGGGTCTCTTCCCCCCACCCCCACTTCTATTTCTGGTAGGGGTGTGTATATTTTAATTAATTAATTTTTATGTTCATGTCTATATAGTACATGTATGACTTTTCAGTTAAAGCATGTGCTCTACAGTATAAAGTCAATTCTGTCTTCAGTGGTTTTGTGTTACATTACACAGTGATAATATCCACTTTTTCATTTCCATTAAATGAGTAAACAAATTATTTAAAAAGAAACCTCATCAAAGTGTGACACATGGCTAGAAAGGGTTAAACTGCAAAATAAAGGGTATTCCTGCAAAATAAATAACCCTCAAAAGACATGTGGGGAGATAATGTCTGTGTTGTCATTTATTTACGTATGTATGAGTAGGGTCAACTGATGTAATCAACAGTCCCTGTCTTTGCTGTATTCTGATAATTCAGAGATCAAAAGAACATCCTAGCATTTAAATGAATTGTAAACGGGATATCTCTGTATTCATCTCTCTTTGAGATGTATAGCAAATAATCTGTGAATGGTGGAGGGACAAGCAAATTGCCTTATGTTAATTCTATAGCTAAGTATTGGTGACGGACCTCCTTCAAAGTCATGCTAATTATCTTTTGAACTACAATTTGTCAAAAAGGACATGAAATTGGATAAAAGATCCTTGAGTCCTGATTCTGTTATCTCAGATCTGCTTAGGCTTTATCAGGGGAAGTCTGAGTCACAAGACTGAGGTCCCAGTTATGCTGGTATGCCCTGAATATGATATTTGGATACTGGTCTATAACCTATTAACTGAACTCTAAAGGAACTCTTTGCAACTACAAAGCTCACCATCTCGGCTATGAATCTGAACCTCAGTGAACTGAACTCATGTCTGTATGTATATTGATCTTTTAACCATTCTCTCTCTGTCTTCTGTTTTTTATACATTTTAGTTTAGTTAATAAGAATTGGCTGTAGCGTGTATTTGGGTAAGATCTGGAATATTCAATAACTTGGGAGGTAATGTGTCTGTTCCTTTGGGATTGGTAGAACCTTTTCTTTTATATGATGAAATAAGATTTTCAGCAATCTTCATCACATTTGACTTAGGTACCTGGATGGAGGCCTGAGGCTGGATCACTTTAAGGGAACTGTGTTGTTTGTACTTCTGAGTAACCAGTAAGGTAATAAAGAAGCTGTTTTATGCCGGCTTGGTAAATCTAAGTATTGGAATATCCACCAGCTTTATGGGGATTGTCTGCCCCCTTCTTTGCAGTTCACCCTATTTGGGTGACCATAGCTGGCCCCCACTGGGACCCCGGTCACACCAGGAAACAATTATAAATGTATTTTACTCCTCCTTGAACTTTGAATGTTAGTATTGCCAATTTAGGTCCCATTTGGAATGAAAATATATACCGTATGTGCGTGGGCATAAGGGAGAATATGCAGAAATCCAGGTTTATTCCTAAATCCAAAAGAAACTCAGCACACAAGCCATTCTTATGCACGGTGTGGGAGGATCATTGCTGTATGGGTGTAGGTGGGCTCTAATGAACAGCGTTACGGTACACCACCATGCATAATGACGGAAGAGCGTACTAGAACGGTGAATGATTGCATTGGTGTTTTATACTGATTTGCTTGTTGCTCGGGAGCTTTTAAAAAATGGTTGCTATGACAGGCATGAAGCTCAGAAAGGAGCTGCTGGGTTATGCAGGTGTTTCAGGAACAATATATCGGACACATTCTCAACGTTATTTTTTCAGACTTAGAGCTGGACTTGTTACCCAGCTTTGCAATTCAGTGCGATCAGGGTTACAACAAAAAAGTTGCGTGTGCGCGGATGTCTCTGTGTTTATGGAGGGACTAACGTTCACCTGCTAACTTATTCAACTATGACCTCATAAATCCACCTTTCAGGCCAAATTCAGCCCTGCTGTAAGGTTGCAAAACTCCAGTGAAACCAAAGGCTTTACACCAAGGCTAAATTTAATCCTTTCATAGCTAGTCCAGTAAGGAAACCTTCATTTATGAAGCAACACTGATAGATCATGCCATGTTTGTCAGTGGTGATGGAAAGTTCAAGTTCCAAAGAACAGAAAGTTGATCACTTATGATATTCTCACTATCCTCCAACCACGCTATGTCTGTTGGCAAGCAGCAGAAAAACTTTTCCTTTATTTGGAGCCATTTGCCATTTTTTGAGGCATTTTATTTCGTTCTTAATCTGGGTTCAAACCAAATGGCAAGAACCTAGAGAGTTACTGTGATCTGCACCACCATGAGAGAGACCCAGGAACCAACCTCAGTTGCATAGGATTAGAGATGCAGAATGAGATTCTCATCCCTTGGTATAGTTCCAACACAGCCTTTGGTATAGACACAACATGTTTTAAAATGAAGGAACCTAATTGACTGCTGTTTATCTCTTCTCTTGTAGCTTGACCTGTTCTCTTTAAATGTCATAGAAGATTGATTAATCCTGTTTGCCTACAGAGCATAGCAAAGCCTGCTTTTCCCTCCATAACAGGAAAAACCCTTCATCATCACTGTTGTGCCTCCTAGCTTGGCAGTTGTTAGAACAAAACATATATGCAGACATGCCAAGATAAAGTGGGTGGGCTATCACATGACAAGCACATGTTGTGATCAGTGATAGAAGAACAAAGTTGAAACAGAAGAATTTGGAAAAACTAACTTTTCATAAGGTTTGTTCATCAGTCACACATCACTCATTGGCCAGAACCAACTTCCACCCTATACTGAAGGTGTCTGGGCTCCCGCTCTATAGCTCAGGGGTTACCACATTGGTCTTATAAACTAGGAATCACAAGTTCAAATCTCACTGAGGCCTGGGTAGCCGTTTCTGGCCTGTAGTCTTGTCACTCATTCAACAGACACTCTTCCTGAACTGAAGAAGTATTTGTTCCTGCTTCTCTCGTCTTTCCTAGTGCAGATCTGGATCATCTCAGCCAGTCCTTCTTCATATCCTTTCTCACATTATTCCATTGCTTTCATTCCCTCTTCAGATGCTGAGTTCTGTTAGCTGGTACTGCTGAGGGTCACTGAGGTCCTTCTTTTCTCCTATGCAGTGCAAGTCTGAGCCAGTAAAAAAGGGACCTTTCCTTTTCCTTTCTCATAGTTTTGTAATGAAAAAATAAATTGGGCCTCAAAAGTTTAGCTACCTTCAGATGTGTTTCACCTAAATGTCTGAACTTTTTTAGGGCTTATCTAAATAGAATGGAGCTTTGAGCATTTGTCCAGCAGCAGATAGGGCTTGTAAAACTGTGTGATAAATGTAAGCCTCCCTCTCTCCAAGACAGCTGTGGGGAAAAGTTAAGTTAACAAAATGATTTATCAGTCCCTAGAAAGACAGACAGAAAAGATTATTTAGGTTAATGCTCTTATATGTGTAAAAATTGTTATTTGGGCTTATTAACATTCATGTATTGCTTATTAGCTTCCGTGAAAAAGATGAGTTGTACCTCCAGACACCTTCATTTGAAATTTACAAGATGCTAAACACAACTCGTAGCCAAAATGTTCAGAATTGTTGCTCTTTTTCATACCCCTAAATCCAGACTGAAGTCAATGGAAATTGGGGGTAGGTGATCAGTACTTCTGAAAAGCAGGCCACTTAAGTGCTTTGTTGTGGATTTGGGGACCTGGATTTTCAAACCTGTCTGCCTAAAGTTAGGCACCTAACTCTGTATTTAGACATCTAAATAAGTGGGCTGATTTTTTCCAAAAGTGTGTTGAGCACCTATAACTGTGATTACCTGAAACAAGAGCTTTGGCTGCTCAAAATATTTGAAAATCAAATACTGAGTAATGTGTCTTAGTATGGATTTCAGGGCCTAACTTCAAGTGCTTGAGTGTTCAAATTTTGGCCCATCTTTTTCATTTACAGAGTTAAATGAAACTCGTATTTTCAGAGAAATCAAGCTTTTCTGGACCTTCCTTTTAAAAATCCAGCTGAGTTTTCAATGATATATTCATATGCAGAGGCTCCGTCGCAGTGGGTTTGCGTTTGTCACGGCACCTCAATTTTTCTAATGAGCTGCTAATGAGAGGTCAATTACTTATGCAAATTAGGAAAACAGTCATTGAGGGGTTGCTGTTTTAAGAGGTGAAGTATACTACCTCATAATGTTATGATATAAATCATTCTAGTTTTAATGAATGTTTTACCCTTTTTGTCACAGCTTATTTCCTACTACTGACAAGGGCTCACAGATTATTCTGAAGACATGAAAATGACTACCCTTGACTACATATTACTTTCTGTTATGAAATATTTACTAATAAATACAGTAAAATACCGTACTATCCACTGCTGTCATTAAAAGTTTGTTCATATACCAATATCCCATTGTGATGTCCTTCACTGATTAGCAACACAGGTGTTAGAAACACAGGATTTGCCACATTGGATCAGAGCAGTGATCCTTCTCTAGCCCAGTATCCTGCCTCCAGGAATTGCCACTGTTGATACTTCAGTGGAAAGTTTACACACCCATAATGCACCTGGCTAGCTGTGCAGTGTTCTAAATTGGTGATTGGAAAGTTTCTTCCCGGCCCATGAATGGATCCACTTATCCATACTTGTAACAGCTAGCAGCTAACAGCAGAGTTTCAGTTGGAGGGGGAGATTGTAGGGGGGATTCTTTTTTCCCTTTTTTTTTCCCCCTCTTGCAGTAGGGACTAGGAAGAGAAGACAATGGTGGCTACCGAGGCAGCATTAGAAGTGAGCTAAGGAGTAGAGGAGACAAAGAAGTTGATTAGATGCGAAAGTTGTGGGATGTATGTAATCCTTGAATGGATATCTGATGGAAGGTACAGACGCATGGCAGAGAGGATCCGAGGATTAGAGATGGAGCTGGGAACGATGATGGAACGCATACGGGGAAATGAAGATATAATGCAGGAGAGGATGAGAGACAACTCAAGACTTGTGAACACCTGACAAACAAAAGGACCTGGAGGGTGGGTTGCCAGGAGAGGAGAGTGATCCATGGAAAAATGTGACCATGAGGATAAGGCAGAGGAAGAGACTGGCTAGTGGAAGTGAAATAGAATTGAGTAACTGGTCTGCTGCACTGGGGAGCAAGGAGGAGAAATAGGCAGAAGACAGGGTGGCAAAGGAAAAGAAGGGAAGCCAGTCCCTGCAGAAGGGAATAAGGGACCATGGAGATAGTCAGAGACCGGAGCCCATGAAAATGAGGATGATGTTCACAGGACTGACAGAGAACATAAGACAAATTCTCCTCAACACCAGGAAGAGAGAGGTCTGTGATCGGGGGCTACGTACTAAGAAGAATCGACAGGCCTGTCACTGGACAAGATCAAGAGAACAGAAGAGTGTGCTATCTGCCGGGAGCAAGGATACAAGATGTGGACAGGAGGCTGAAAAGGATCCTAATGGGAGTGGGGAAGAATTCACTGCTTATGCTGAATGTCAGGATGAAAGACACTGCTAGATTCCCACTGGTATGGATCAAGGCAAGAAGTGAAAGGTCTGGTGATCTTCAGCAGAATACTTCCAGACCCTGGAGAGAGAGGATAAAGGTGTGCCAAGATAATGAAGATCATCAGATGACTCAAGGATTGGTGCTATGAGGAAGTTTTGGGGATGATCGACAGTTGGAAGGCATTCACATAAAGAAAACTCTTCTCGACTCATGGATTCCACTTGAGTACCTTGACTGCCAGCTGCAAAAAAGGCAAATGTGATCCTAGGATGTATCAGGTGAGGCATTTCCAGTAGAGATAGAGAAGTATTAATGCCATTGTACAATGCACTGGTAAGGTCTCATCTGGAATACTGTGTACAATTCTGGTCAACCATGTTCAAGAAAAAAGAACAGGAGTACTTGTGGCACCTTAGAGACTAACAAATTTATTAGAGCATAAGCTTTCGTGGGCTACAACCCGCTCATGTTCAAGAAAGATGAATTCAAACTGGAACAGGTGCAGAGAAGAACAACTGATCAAGGGAATGGAGGGCTCATCTTATGAGAAGAGACTGGAAGAGCTTGGCTTGTTTAGCCTAGCAAAAAGAAGGCTGAGAGGGGATAGATTGCTCTCTATAAATACATCAGGAAAGTAAACAGCAGGGAGGGTAATGAGATATTTAAGCTATTAAAGGACAATGTTGGTACAAGAACAAATGGGTATAAACTGACTATGACCAAATTCAGGCTGGAAATTAGAACGTTTCCAATCATCAGAGGAGTGAGGTTCTGGAACAGTCTCCCAATGGGAGTTGTGGGGGAAAACAACTTAATTAGCTTTAAAAGAGAGCTGTAAAAATTTATTTGTGGAATTGTATGATGAGGTTGCTTTTGAGGGTAGGGAGCAGGGCTCTGCATTCCTGGGGATCTCTTCTGGTATGTGTCTCATGTTCCTACAGCTCATGCTTCAGAGCTTCAAATAGTAACCTGCAGGGGTCAGAAAGGGACTTCCCCCACCCTGCCCAGTGTATTCTGGGGTTTATTTGGTTTTCTTCCTCTGAAGTTTTAGGGATGGCCACAGCTGGAGATGGGACACTGGCCACAGCTGGAGATGGGCCAGTTTTCTGAGATGGCACCAAGCATTCTCTCTCTCCCATGCTTAGCTGGCTGGTTCTTGCCCACATGCTCAGGGTCTAACTGATCACCAGATGTGGGGTCAGGAAGGAATTTTCCCCCAGGTCACATTGGCAGTGAACTTGGGGGTGGGGAGGATTGCCTTGCTCTGCAGCATGAGATGCCGGTCACTTGGCTGGATTATCTGGGTATATCTCACAATCAATTACTTGCCATTGCAGGTCCTTGGGCTGGTGCACCTCAGTCCCTCTTATTGTCTGCCCATGGCACATAATAGTTTAGTTCCTGTGAGCTGTAATACTTTTGGTCTAATTTTGATGGTTGGGTTTAATATGCAGGTGCTGGGTGGGGTTGGTGGCTGGTGAAATACAGGAGGTCAAACTAGATGTTCCGGTGGTCCCTTCTGGCCTTAAACTCTGTGACTCTACGGGCTGGTCTACACTAGGGGGCGAGGATCAATCTAAGATACGCAACTTCAGCTACGAGAATAGCGTAGCTGAAGTCAACGTATCTTAAATCGATTTACCTCGCGTCCTCATAGCGTGGGATCGACGGCCGCGGCTCCCCCATCGACTCCGCTTCCGCCTCTCGCTCTGGTGGAGTTCCAGAGTCGACGGGGAGCACGTTCGGGGATCGATTTATCGCGTCTAGATGAGACACGATAAATCGATCCCCGATAGATCGATTACTACCCACTGATCTGGCGGGTAGTGAAGACGTACCCTTTGTTGCAGTGATCAATGGTCATAAAACAATCTACCTGCAGCATATCAGTCTATGACCTCCAATCTCAGTGAATTCCACTGTAACCATTTTAGCAAAAGACCTGCCAGGACCTAAGGCATATAAAAAGTTTGAAGTTTAATGTCACCATTGGCTTGATAAAAGTAGTGGTTTAATGATAAAAATGCTTTCTGTGGACTTATGTAGCATGCTTCATCCAAAGATTTGTAAAAGTAGGCAAGTATCTCATTTGACATGGTGAAACTGAGGCAAAAACAGTTTAATGGAATAACTAAGATTACGTTGCAAGTTAGTGACTGACTCGGGTTTACAGCTCAGAGGTCTAATTTACCACTGTGTTATTCTAACATAAGCAATTACATCAGATAAACCTGGAGTAACATAGATATGAATAAGGCCTAGGTCTCCAGACTGCCACTCCCTGCTCTAATCAGTATCTCCCCTACATTGTTCTGCTGCCACTGGTCTTACATTAAAGACAAGCATGTTTGTTGTTTGATTTGCAGACTATGTGATTGTGGAATGCTGATTTAAATCAGATCAGGGAGAAATATACTGTGCCGGGGCTTGGAAGCAAACAGCTAGTCATATGGAGAACATGGGTGACCGTTCATGAGAGTAAAAAACATCTGCATCACGTGGACATGAGTTTCTTTGCATCAAAAATGATGAGCCGTTTACCTGGACTTGGATAGCTGGTTCAGGACTGGGCTAGGGTGACCAGCTGTCCCGATAAAATCGGGACCATCCCGATATTTCGGTGTCTGTCCCGCGTCCCGACCAATCTTTGGTCGGGACGCAATTTGTCCCGATATCCGCCGGCAGCACTGGGGGGGGGTTTTGTTGGTTTTTTTGCTCAGCCGGCAGGACTCGGCTTTTTGTTGTTGTTGTTTGCTCAGCCGGCAGGACTCAGCTTTGTTTTTGTTTGTTTTTCTCAGCCGGCAGGACTTCCCCCCCCCCCCCCCCCATGTGTCCCGATATTTTCTTCCCCTCATCTGGTCACCCTAAACTGGGCACGCTCTGGGAGGTGCTCAATAACCTCAAGTCTGGCTGAAGTCAAAGGAATTTGGGGGTGTTCAGAAGCTCTTTGGATCACATGGCTCATCATTTTGGTGCAGGGAAATCCATGCCCATGTGGTGAAATAGACCTCTGCCACTGATTTCCAGCATGATCTTGGGTAAATCCCTTAAACACTTTGTCTCTGTTTTTCCATGTAAAATATGATACTTGCCTGCTTTTATAAATTGCTTTGTAATGTTTGGCTGAAGCTTGCTACGTAGAGGAAGGATTGTTCAATGATTAGGATGCTAGCTTTGGACTCAGGAGACGGGAGTTTGATTCTCAACTTTGCACAAACTTCTGGTGTGACCTTGGGCAAGGAGTTTGGCACAAGTCTCTCTGGCTCAGATCCTTAAAAGGATTTAGGCACCTAGCTTCCATTAAATTGGACCTAGGGGCCTCAGTTCCCTACCTGTAAAATTGGGATAATAGTACTTCCCTATCCTATTGGAGGATGAATCCATTTAAGATGGTAAGGTGCTCAGATACTATGTGGAGGCCATATAAGTACCATATATAGACCAGGCCTATGATATGTTAAAGAAGGAGTAGGTTTGAATCTGGTGTACTTTCCGTTTGTGTCATAATCTCTACATTATTTTCCAATGCTTTTTTGAGCTAGTGGTGAAAGGCTGAGTACACATAGCGAATTAAAGCTCCTTTTTCTACTTAAAAATTATCAGCTAGTTTGCTGTATCAAAAAGCTATCTCTTTACACAAATCACACTGTTAAAAATGCCAAGTTATAATTCAGCAACTAACTCAAACAATGACAATTTAATCAATCAGGACCAACCCTCCTGAGGAAAAAATACAAAAGCCTCCAACTTTTCATGCAATGATGCAACGTGAGTGGCTGAAACTATAAAAAGGTTCAATTGTTCTGGAACAAGCTTCCAGCATCAATGTTAAAGTCATGGGAGCCATTTATTGACCTTGGAAATTGCAAACCGTCACCATTTCTTTTGGATTGCATTTTTATACACCTCTACCCTGATATAATGAGATCCGATATAACACGAATTCGGCTATAACGCGGTAAAGCAGTGCTCCGGGGGGGCGGGGCTGCGTACTCCAGCAGATCAAAGCAGGTTCGATATAACGCGGTTTCACCTAGAACACAGTAAGATTTTTTGGCTCCCGAGCACAGCGTTATATTGGGGTAGAGGTGTACTTAACAAATGGATTGCGATGTTTTCCTTTTTCTTTTTTAGTTGTGATTATGGCAAAGCCAGAAAGTTTAAGCCCTCTAGCTATTTTTCAAGGAAAGCAAAGAGACTGACATTATGTAAAGGCTTTTGGCTCTAGGCGCCAGCATCAGGAGACAGGCAAGTCATTGCAACATGGGACCAAACTTCCAGGCTTGTCTACATACCAAGGGAATAACAGACATCTAGAGCACTTCCAGTGTAGGAGGGGGGTTGAAATTAGGGAGCCGAACTGCTATTATGAGGCTGTTGCTATCCGTAAGCAGAAAGGAATTACTGTACTTGTTATACATAAATAGCCTCCCTGCCGTTTGGGCTGCCAAACACTTTAGAAAAACTGTCGTTTCCCAGATTGAGAACAGATGTTTCCTCAGATTAAAAACATCTCTTTGTCATTTTGAAACACTTCCCCTTATTTTGTTCCAAGGTGTATTCTAAATTCATGACTCTTCACTCTATATTTTGGAGGCGCAAGGTTATGAAAATCCATTCAGAGGGAAACACAGATTCGACATAAGCAACGGGAACATGAAACTGCACATATGAGTCTATTGCCACAAAAATGTTTCAGTTTAACTCCTATATAGGACTTAGTCCTGCATTCCGTGTGCACCCCAAACTCCCACTGCCATCACAGGAGTTTGGAGTGCACAGAGGAACGCAGGAGCTCGGTGTAAGATAATCAGATGTACATGTGTGAAAACTGCCATCTCAGTCAACACCAGGATTTGAACTGGGGACTTCACGAACTAAAAGCATGAGTTACTGTAGTTCAAGCTAACCATTCAAACAAAGAGCTGTAACAGACCTACATACTCTGTTGATTCAGAACAAAGCAGATTGCATACTGACCAGTGGATTACACGTGCATGCATCAAAGGCTAATATTTTAACAACTCTCTGGCCACCTAGGACCTTCAGAGGTGTTAGAATGCTATACCTGCTGTTTGCTCAGAATTTCATGTCAGTATCAGAGAGAGAGAGATCAGTTCTTCCCCTTTCAAAACACAGGACTCTACCCCTAAAGCTAAAAGAAAACTCATTTAGCTGCTATTTCTGTATAGGGCTTAGGATACACAACTAAGTAGTTGTATTGCATTCAGTGGAGGGCAGTAGTATGCAACCTACAGGCCATTACAACATCTTTTACAGTTTTCAAACTCACCACTAACACCTACCTCTGTCTCATTTGCTTGTTCTTAGACCCATTGTGATGGGGTGTACTAGGCCTACTCCTTGCTGGAGGCATCACCAGCCCAAGGGAAAAGTATCACTGAGAAAGAGGGGCAGTGAGTTTAGATCTCTGAGCACTGCCTAAAAAGGCCCCTCAGGCTCTGAAACCAGCAGAACTAACAAGATTTAGACATCCAGTGGCTAGAAAGGCCAAGAGAAGGCAGCAGCCAATCAGGATCCAGTAGGTGAAATTAAAAAAAAAAAAAAAAGTGCTTACATCTTCTTAAGGGGAGTGCTAGGTGAAGTTGGGACAGTAGTGGAGTGTCCTTATTCTGAATCTAGACCTGGGCTTAACAAACTGACTGCATCTTACCGTAGGACAAACTATTTATTTGTTGTGGAGTTTAAAAGCCCAGGTGGTCATTTCAATTAACTATTGAATTTCAATTAACTATTATATGGCTAGCCAAGGGCTTGCTGCACAAGGATCTTAGCACCTGGTGAGTCCTGGCACATATGTATTATCCCTATTTACAATACAGTTGAGGATTTTGGCACAAATTAATGACCTAGCTGCTATACTTTAAGTGGCTTGTTTTTACAGAAAGAATCAGTTTAAAATTTTCTGAGGCCTTTAAAAGGCAACTCAGAATCCAAAGGTAGTTCAAAGGGAATCCTAGTAAATTCAAAGGCCAGTACAATGCTTGAAATAGGTATAGTGTGCTAGAATTACAATCATTCTGGAAGTATAAATGTACTTTTTAAAGGGGAGAAATAATATTAGCAGGTAGGTAACCTCTGCATTATCTAAAACTGGAGCCCACTTGGCATGAAATCAGTTCACAACGATCATTTAAGAACTATTTCACATTGTTTAAAGAGAAACTACTCTTTAAATAATGTTAATTAAAACGTTGATTTAACTTTGATATTCACTGAAGAAAAGGACCCTCTGTCTCCTAGGAAATAACATCTTTGATCTGTCCGTTTAATGTAGAATCTTTGATGATTTAGGTTTTTTCTCCCCTGTGCTGTTTCAGTGAGCTATTCTCTTTTGGAAAAAATAAATGCATTTGTAGGGTTGAAAGCAGAGTTGCAATTTTAGCTGCCAGAATTGGGGCCGGGGGCATTCAGAATGACTCTCCTACCTCCCATCACTAGAGCCACTTCTTTTAATTCTTTCATTTAGACTAACCTCATATCATCAGAGGTTGAAGCGCTAGGGCCAGATTCTGCTCTCCTTGGCACAAGTGTAAATTGTGAAGAGCTCCACTGAAATCAATAGGATGTGTAATCAGTGTAATACACAGCATGATCTTGCCCAAAATATGTCTGATTGCTGTCTAGCCTCCTCACCATCCAATTGAGGGGTATAGATGCTCAGAGATGCAATCTAAAAAATGTTCTTTGATGCTTTTTTATGGCCCAAGTACATCATATGTTGAGGCACCCTTTTTACAATCTCTGCCTCTCTAAATAAACATAACATCTACCATACTGTATTGACTACAAAACACAGTGCTTCAGACTTGAACATACTGGGCCAGACCTTCATTTGGTGTAAATCATTATACAACTACTTACACAAGCTGGGGCTCAGTTAGGTAAAACCAGTGGATGGTGGTGTGGAGGGGCACCAACACAGTGGGAGCTCTGGAATGGCACAACTGTCCTGGAGCTCCCCATTGGGCTGGGGTCATGGCCCTGAAACCTCCCTGCCCCACAAGGGGTGCAAGCAAGGAACAATCCCTGAGCTTAGGAGACTGCAAAGCCTGACGTTCTGGCTGGCCATGTATGGGAATGGGGCCAGATTTAAGGTGGGAAAGTTGCCCATCTTCCCCACCATTCCCATCCCTTAGCACACCTGCAGTTGATAACAGATTTAAAGGACAATCCAATGGTGTAAATCAGGGGTCGGCAACGTTTGGCACACGGCTCGCCAGGGTAAGCACCCTAGCGGGCCGGGCCAGTTTATTTACCTGCTGACGCGGCAGATTCGGCCGATCGCGGCCCCCACTGGCCGCGGTTCGCCGTCCTGGGCCAATGG
>NW_020698262.1:7016287-7038271 GCF_002925995.2 Terrapene triunguis | reverse complement strand
CTTGAAAGCTTATCTTTTTCACCAATAGAAGTTGGTCCAATAAAAGATATTACCTCACCCAGATTGTCTCTTGACATTTTTCTTATTTGTTTTGGTTTATAAGGTCAGTTATGTAGTGAATGCCCCTCTTGTCCTTGTTAGGAATTTTTAAAGATATATAGAATTAACCCTTTTTAAGGAAAAATTAGCATCAGGTAATTCTAGCTTCGCTTGCTCTCGTCATCAGTTCTCCAGCTTTCTCAGATGTTCATTGTTAGCGCTCTAGAAATATACTGAACAACATGGCACTGGCAATGATGGCATTGGAAGGTTTGGCTAAAGAAAATTCATAGTTCTTCTGTGGTAACTACTAAACTGATGATATGAAGTTCCACTTTGTAGCTCTACTACAAATACTAGAAAAAATGGCTGTGCTAACCCCTGGTGAAATGGCATTTATAACACTGTCTTGAGTACCACGGTATCTTCACTTGTAGCCAAACATCTAACTCCTTAGACTCCCATAAGAAGTCTCCAGTGGTTTTATGAACTACAGGGTTCCCGTTGTTTTGATCCAGGAACATACTGTGAACTACCTTCCTTATTTCAGCAAAATCTTGCATTAGCAGAACTGGGATTTCTTTGCTGAAAACCATCTGGAAATTCCTTTCTTCCCATGAGCCATCTGTGCTGGCCTCTTTATCATGAACATAAATGTTCAAACTCTTTTTCTTTATATCTTTAATTTAAAATATTCCCTTTGCTTGTCACATTTGGTTGAGCTGCCTTGACTCGAAATATTTCCTAGCCTTGGATTTTGTTGTGCACTGATTTTTCTGGACAGTTCTCCTTTGACTGCTAGAAGAATATCCTATAACGGGGTGAACTTAGACCATTGTCCCTCCCTTTTCCCCCCCCCCCCCCCCACTCTTTTCCCAACTCATAAATGTAGTAGCATGAGAGAGGGATATTAATGAAGTACCGACCTAGCCATCGCCCTTGGAATTGTGAATCTAGCATCAAGTCCAAAGTGAAATTAGTCTCAGCTCAGTGGCTAATGGACTCTGGTTCATGTCGTGTAATGCAACACATAATTCAGTAGAGTACACACTGGCATGATTGATGCTCTCTCTGTTTCTGCAGAACAACACAGAAGCGGAATCGCCATTAATTTTTTAAAAATATAAATATTCATTAAATATTTATAACTTAATATAGCAGCGCCTTCATGGCTTGTTTGCTTCGTTTTAGTTGTGCCATTCCTTTTTTAGCTTGTTATTTGGGGCCATAGTCCTTCAAAGTACTAAGTGAAATGAGTTTTGCAATCTCAGTTCAATCCTTAGTTGTAGCAGAGTTCACTTTCTATAAAGGTAGCAGAATAATTAGCACAATTACAAGTCACTGCTTACCAAAGGCTTAAATCTGTGTTTCTATGGAGACTAAACTTTGACCCAAAGAAACACTCAGCATGTTTTATGTGCTTTGCAATTATTGCAATCTGTATTTTTTTTTTAATCATTTTAAATGTAAGTGACCAGATATTTTTATCCAAGGGATCTCCCAGGTCATTTGTTTTTAGGAACATAATCAATAAAAATGAACATTAATTGGATGCTTATAATAAAATTTCTCCCATTGAGATTCCAGTTTCCTTGATTAACATGTTTTTCCACATAGACTCCCTCATTTTACTCACTTCTGAGAAAATCCAGATACTGTAATTTTAAATGGAAGGCTATGGCATGTTTTTGAATTCTTTCAGAAAACAAAACTCCATTTTCTTTACTTAAGAAACTCACACAGAGTTGGGTACATATAGCAGTAAAAATGGAAAATGAGAAATTAAGATGGCTTATCACTTTTCAGACTATGCTATAGAATTAATATATAAATAAACAAAATTAAAATAATACACTTACTGTTTTGCATAGCCTGAAAAGTGATAAACCAACTTTTAATTTCTGATTGTCCATTTATGTATATATTTGTATGGGGGTGGGGAAGTAGTGGCACATTGCAATTTCCATCCACAAGCCAAGCTCTGTCTACTTGGGACACCAAAATGATTTGTGTCAGTAGATTGTGCAGATGTTTGAAATAGGGTCATGCATGCTCTGCTGTGCTTTGCTAGCATCTTCTCTGGTAAGGTTTGGATGTTCTCATGGCTAATGCCAGATAAAGATGTAAGTGTGATAGGGATGTGCCTAAGGGCTTGTCTAAATACAGGTTGTACTGCTTTACCAGTGCAGTTAGAGGTACACCTGTCTCCCCTTCCCCTCCTCCTACCCCTCCCTCCCCCCGCCTACTATGAATGCAATTATACTTAGGGCTCTACCAAATTCATGGCCGTGAAAAATCTCCCCTGTGATATCTGGCTATTGTAGGGGAGGGGCAGGGCTAGGGGTGCCGCACTCGGGGGCTCCTACCATGCGCCGGGCTCCGGCTGCTAGTCCCCTCTGGGCTGGGGAGGGACGGGACTTTCTCTTTCCCTGCAGCGGCCCCTGCCCCTCCCCTACTGCGGCATGGGGAGGTTCCCGGAGGTGAGTCTAATCCAGCCCTGGGAGTATCTCTTCCCCTGGCCCTCGCGGGACTAGCAGCAGGAGCCCAGCACATGGTAGGAGCTCCCGGTTGGGGCGCCCCCAGCCCTGCCTCTCCCTGGCTCCAAACCCAGAGCTTGAGGTTTAAAGGGGCCATGGGCTGGCGGGGGGGTGGGAGGAGACCACAGCACCCCCCAACCATGGGCCCCGGCCAGCCCTGTCCCCCCGCAAAAGTGATGACCTCCCACATGTCCTGTGTTCTACCTCTCCCCCGACACACACAGTAGCTTTGTGACCCCCCACGACACTTTTTTGAGTTGGGACCCACATGGTTACAACACATGAAATTTCAGATGTAAACATCTGAAACCGTGAAATTGACGATTTTTAAAATCCTATGACTGGGAAATTGACCAAAAAGGACTGTGAATTTGGTAGGGCCCTAATTATACTGGTATAAATGTGCTTATACTAGTATAACTTATTCCCCTTCGGTAAGAGGAATACGCTATAACAATATAACTGCATCTACACTAGGGGTTGTATCGGTATTACTGTGGGTAAAAAAATCACATCCCCTAACAGACATATTTATACTGATACAAAAGCTGTCTGTAGACCAGGCCTGAGGCCCCAACTCCATTCATGGTGATGTCAAACCCTAAGCATTAATTTTAAAAGAAATGTTTATAGCCTTTCTCGTTGTGGAGAAAGTGAACCTTCAACGTTCGGTCATGGTTTGGTCACTGAAATAGTTAACATTGACTTTTAATTGTACTCAGTGGGCACTTGAGTTAACACTTCATGGAGATGAAATGGGCAGCTTACACTTCTTCAAGCTATTGTTCCGGTCTCTCTGTGAACTCCTCAAACATCATTGCATTATGCCATATCTACACTACGGTCATAGTGTAGACACTTCCTACAGTTTTCCCATTGCTGTAGTTAATCCACCTCCCTGAGTGGCATCTACACTGGGGGGTAGGTCAGCTTAACCATAGCACTCAGCAGTGTGAATTTTTCTCACCCCTTAACAATGTAGCTAGGTCTACACTAAAAAAGTTAGGTTGACCCATTTATGTCTCTCATGGGTGTGAAAAATCCACGCCTGTGAACGATGTAGATAAACCAACCTAATCCCTGGCGCAGAGAACACTAAATCGATGGAAAAATTCTTCTATCTTCTAGGTACTGCTTCTCAGGAGGTAGATTAACTACAGCGACAGGAAAACCCCTACTGTTGCTGTAGCGCAGAGGTCGGCAACGTTTGGCACGCGGCTCGCCAGGGTAAGCACCCTAGCGGGCCAGGCCAGTTTATTTACCTGCTGACGCGGCAGGTTCGGCCGATCGCGGCCCCCACTCGCCGCAGTTCGCCGTCCCAGGCCAATGGGGGCGGCAGGAAGCAGCGCGGGCGAGGGATGTGTTGGCCGCGTCAGCAGGTAAATAAACTGGCCCGGCCCGCCAGGGTGCTTACCCTGGCGAGCCGCGTGCCAAACGTTGCCGACCCCTGCTGTAGCGAGTGGCTATGCTGAAGCACTCTAGTGGTGCAGATGCAGCTGTGCTGCTGTAGTGGTTTAAGTATAGACATAGCCTAATTTTTAAGTGAAGACCAGGCCTAACATTCACTTAACATAAAGGCTCTCTTTGCAGCCTCGTGGGCTAGAGGCTAATTTTTTTTTTTTTTTTTTTTTTTTTTTTTATTAAATTTTAGAATCTGGAGGACAAAGGGACTCCCTCAAAAGAATACAGTAAAAAAAAAAATGCTAACCTGGCCTAAGCCAGGTCCAGTTTGTCCCCTGACCTCTTTATGTGGTGGAGTATAACCATTTGGCATCTGGTATGCAGCAACAGCTTTGAAATCGTTAAATTTTCCTCGGTCCTTTGCCAAACCTCCAGGAATTGCAGGATGGAAATATGCCAAGGAAGTCAAAACTATCTCTGGTATTACTAAAGTGCTGGTCACCTGGGTATATAAGTGGTGATGCAACTGAATTTTAATATTGCCGTTGTTTCTGTCTGTATGTTGGCAATTGCCCTAACGTTGAGTCAGGCAAAACTTCTTAACGTTTTTCATGAAATACTGCATGAACAATAAATGTCAGGCAACCTTACAACATTAAATAGTTGTAAATTATATTTGGGAAAAAGAAACTTTATGCAGAAAAATCTTTGTGTGTGTTTCTTTCAGTTCATGCAAAGGGGATTGGATTCAGAAACCAAAAAACAACTAGAAGAGGAGGAAAAGAAGATAATCAGTGAAGAGCACTGGTATCTGGATTTACCAGAACTCAAGGAAAAGGAGTAAGTTTGTCATATTTTTTCATTATGTATATCTAATCCAGGAGTCGGCAACGTTTGGCACGCGGCTCGCCAGGGTAAGCACCCGGGCGGGCCGGGCCAGTTTATTTACCTGCTGACGCGGCAGGTTCGGCCGATCGCGGCCCCCACTGGCCGCGGTTCGCCGTCCCGGGCCAATGGGGGTGGCGGGAAGCTGCGGCCAGCACATCCCTCGACCGCGCCGCTTCTCGCCGCCCCCATTGGCCCGGGATGGCGAACCGCAGCGAGTGAGGGCCGTGATCGGCCGAACCTGCCGTGTCAGCAGGTAAATAAACTGGCCTGGCCCGCCAGGTGCTTACCCTGACGAGCCGCGTGCCAAACGTTGCCAACCCCTGATCTAGACTATCTGGGAGGCAAAGCAAAGTGTTGTGTATTAATCCTTTTCTGTCCCAGAAACACCTCAAGAATAATAGTAACTCTTAGTGACCAGTAACATTAGTAAAATAGATTGGAAGGTGTAGCATACTTATGCGGCATTTTATTCTTAGGAACCACTCTCAAGGTTTATAAGTCCAGAGTTTGACCTACTTCCCCTTTTTTCATCTGTATGTTTTCCTAGTATCAATGTAATTATTTTCTTTTTAGTGACCAGGTGATTTAATGCTGCTTTTGCTTTTTTTTTTTTTTTTTAAATGTTAATTAGGCCCCAATCTTGCAATCAAGTCCACAAGAGAGAATCTGGCTCCTGCATGGAGCTCCACTGATTTCATTAAGGTTTCATGCAGGCACAGGGTCAATCCAAGAATATCCAGTTGCAGAATCCCTAATGGAGATGCAACAATAAGGAAAACATCTTCTAGTAAGGGCACAAACTTCCATTCCTGCCTTCTGAAGAGGTGCTATAAACAATAAGAAAACTATTTTTAAAATGTTTATTTTGTCCTTTAAAAGAGGGAAATTTTTTAACAAGAGAGAGTCTCTTCTTAACATCTGGAGTTCAGAGAATTAATTACATGTGATTAAAGTGAATAAGGTTACTGATATTTAGTATTTTACATGTGCAGGGTGGGGATGAGGAGGTGGAACACTTCTGCAGTACACGAATGTGATCATTCCTGAGGGCGGACTTCTTTTTGTTTCTTGTTTTGTTCATTAAAAGAGAAAAGAAAACAATCTTTGAAGAGAGAACCACATGGTTTTATTTCCTACCAGTCTCTACTAAGGCCAGCTCTACACTAGAAATTTGCTGGTATAAAAATGTCACCTGGGATGTGAGGTTTTGTGTGTTTGTGTTTTTTGAGGGGTTTTGTTTGTGTTTTTTTGGTTGGATGGGTTTTTCAGGTCTGGCTGGGCAGGGGGCGGCGGCAACATTTTGTATACCAGCAAACTTTTTCAAACATAGATCTGGCGTAAGACACTTAATTTATTTGGTTTTGCTTTTTATTGCCTTTGGTTATTGTGACTATGTTAAGACACGCTGTTCAGACAAATACTTGGTTTTGTTTGTTGTGCAGGAGTTTTATAATAGAAGAGAGAAGCTTTATGCCATGTGAAGACCTACTTTATGGCAGAATGTCCTTTAAAGGGTTCAATCCAGAAATTGAGGTACTGTCAAATGTTCTACTTCTGTTAGGGTCAAGGAGTGTATGTACCCCACACTGGACCAGCAACCAAAGGGTTAATACAGGCACGGCCAGCTACTGCTGTTTGGAAGCCTCACAGCAGCTGGGAGGGTTAAAAGGGCTGGGAAGCAGATGGGTGCAGTGGCTACCAGAGGCGTGAGCAGGCTGGAGAAAGGAGTTCATGCCAGCAAGCTACTAAGGAGCTGCCCAGAGGCAACAGCCCAGGAGGGGATGAACGGACCAATAGGCTGGAGAGCCTGCAGAGACCCAGGGGAAGGTGGGAAGAAGCTCAAGGCACTGTCAGAGTTGAAGAACCCTGATCCTGCTTACCTAACTTGAGGCTCCTGAGCTGGAACCTGGTGGAGTGGGTGGGGAGTGAAGAAAGAGTTTTCCGTCCCCTGGGCACCAGGAATAGACTGACAGCCCCACTGGGGGCTGCACTACGCTTGGCCAGAGGGGGTGGCACCAATGCACCGCCCCAGTTAGTAACTAAGAAAAACTATAAATTGGAATTAGGTCTCAGCGTGACTTCCACTGAAATCAAGAAGTGTCTTTCTGTTGACTTCAGTGAGAGTTAACTGAGCTTTATATACTTTGTAGCACAAAGTGGATTATTGCCTAATGTGTCCAATCTTCGTGCTTCTAATTTGAGCTCCGCTAGGTAGGATGAAAATGGTAATTTCCACCTCAACTCCCCATCTTCCTCCTATTCAACATTCCCATTGCTGTTCAGCAAAATCAGCTGCTCTTCTAACTGGATTGTTGATACTCGGTCATTAATTCATGTGTTGATACGCTCTCTCTCTGTGCTCACACTTGTTGTTTTCAACTTTTAGAAGTAGAGCTGTTTGATTGCAGGAATTTGAAAATAAATTAAAATGCAGGCAAAGCATACTGAAGGATTTTATGAAATGTTTGCAATTCTGTACTGAAAATACAATGTTATGGGGAGTATTTACTCTTGATCACACTGCCTCAGTAAGAGCCTAGGTACTGGATTGGTACTTAAGAGACTTGTTCCTGCTTCTGCCTTTCATTTGCTCTGTGACCTTGGTCCGAGTCTCTCTACTTCTCTGTGCCTGATTTATCCAGCTGTGAAATGAGGTCCCTAATAATTAAAAAAAAAAAAATTGTGTATGAAAAGTGGTATATTCACTTGTGTTGTGTATGTTTGATCCATTTGAACAAATGGAGCCTTTCACCTCTGAGGTACTTTTACTCAAGTCAAGAGGGATGAAATCTGTCGCACTATGAAATGAGTCTTTCCAGTCCCAGATTGACACATGTCCATGTCACACACTAGTGTCCATTGGCACCCAGGTTGTTTATCTCAGCTGAATGAGTGTGGAGGCTGAATTCCCATCCTCCACTGAGAGGTGGCGCCAGATTAGCATTAAGACGTACAAGCAGGTGATATGGAGGAGTTCATTTTGTTTGCTGGTCCTCTGTCAATGCAGTGCTTTCTGCAGGCGCTGTCTTAAATAAAATGTATTTCCACATTGTGATTCAATGTGATTGTGATTCAAGCCAAGATTTTGGAAATAAATAAAATGCTATTTCTGGTAAATATCTGGCATTTTCCCCCCATATGTCAACAGCTCAATAGTTCCTATACATGATACGTGATTCCTATACATTTTCCTCCCCTCAAAGAACAAAGCCTCCATGCTCCATGCACTGCTCAGCAAAACAACTGCCCAATCTCACTGCTCTCCCACTTTTCTTCCAGTCTGGATCTTCAGTCATCATATTGCTCCTTAAATTAGGGGCCAAACTTGCAAACTCTCAGCCCTGTTGACTGGAAACTACTCATGTGAATAAGGTCTTGCAGAATCATGCCTTTAAAATAAAAACTCTTTCGAGCAGAGATGTCTTTAACTTCTCTTCAACATCACACATGTCTATGGTGCTATAATAGTAACAACAACACTGCCATTAATCTGTGTCTCGCAGCTAAATAACTGCCTAAGATGAAAAGTTACTGATGCTGAGTTCAGATCTAATGTGATTTAGGGGGAATTATGATTACTGTCTCACCAGGGTTGGCATTTTCACTGGCTTTTTTTTAATGCAAGTAGTATTTTATTGTAAAGCTTTTCAGACAGATTCTCCCTGCTGAATAAACATTTTCAAGTTGCTTAGTTCCTAAATTTGACCCTCCCTTAAGATCTGGGAATTATATACACTAGATTATACTTGACAATGAAAAAACAGATCTGCTACATAACTTTTTAAAAAGATTTATCCACAGTTTTTGTAGAACCTACGATCGACAGTGCATTGTCACTTGAGTGCCAACAATTGTAAAGAGTGCTAAGAAAACCTAGTCCCAGATGCCAGGCACGCATGCTGGTGTGCAAACAAGGAAGGAACAAAAAATAGGTTATGTTTGTATTAGAACAATTTTAAGATGCAGGAAAATTATAACAAAACTCATTATTTTAAGTTTTGTAAGGACTGAGTCATGAGCTGTTTTCAGGGCCATGCTGGGTTGTATGGGGACCTAAGACACTCCCCTACGCAAGCTATCTGAATCACTGTGCAGTGGGGTAACAGAGGAGGAACTAAGCTCCACCAGGTATTGCACTGGCAAATCACTATCACTACCAGCCCGTGGAGCAAGGGGGAAGCAGCCAGTCACAGTTCATTCCCTTGTCTTCTCGCGGCAAAGCACGGCTGCGTGCTCCCTTTTATTCACGGTTCATGGTAAATCCATGATCCTAGCCCTAAGTTTATACTACAAACAAAGGAAAGCAGCTTCAGTTAAAACTCAGGGGAAAGAGTCCCGCTTGTCCGTTTTAAAAATGAGTTTCTTATCAGTAATATCTATATAATTGAAATTCTGTGAAAGAGTTAACTGTAAACTGATTTCCCATTTCATTTTCAGAAGTTAATGATCCAAATGAACTCTAGGTACAAGAAAGAAGAAATTGAAGCAGATGATACAGCCGAGGCTGACGTATCAGATGAAGAAATGGCCAGAAGGTAATTTATGTTTTATGGCATAGTTAAAATTACCAAGATGATGTGTTGCTGCACTCTCATCAGAGTGTTTATAAAAGAGCAAACTTTTGTGTTGTGCACAAGATTTTTTTAAATAAGAATTTTGAAGAATGTGTTCAGTGGAATAGCTTCATTACGTCCTAGGGAAATAACTTGGGGCCATTTTCTACCCTCTGCTACACCTTTGTACTCTCTACTCTGTCACTCTGTACCACACTGCGTGACAGAAGGCAAAATTGGCCCCTTAATACTCTGATATCTTGATACAGGCAGTAGCTGTGTCTCTTAACAGAGTGCTGTAAGAGGAGTGGCATTGGCAGTCCTCTGTTGCACCACAGATTCGTATTGCTGATAGGATTTATGACTTGCTTTGATTTTATGAATAATAGTGATTTGTGTCAAAGTCCTGTGGCACCTTATAGACTAACAGACGTATTGGAGCATGAGCTTTCGTGGGTGAATGCATGCATCTGACACAGTGGGTATTCACCCACGAAAGCTCATGCTCCAATACGTCTGTTAGTTTATAAGGTGCCACAGGACTCTTTGCTGCTTTTACAGATCCAGACTAACATGGCTACCCCTATACTTGACAGTGATTTGTGTATTAATTTAAATATCTTAACAGATATGAAACCTTAGTGGGAACTATCGGGAAGAAATTCTTGAAAAAGAGAGACCAGCGTGTGCTACAGGATGAAGATGAGAACAGTAACATGACACCTAGCAAAGCTAAGAAAATGTTCTTAAAACCCCAGGATTGATGTGAACTGCACAATTGAAGCTAATAGAAATGTTATCTACAGGGTAGAGTAACATGAACTGGGCAGTGTTTATTTTCCACCAAATAATGTAAGATATGTTTGTAAATCTAAGTCTATTCTGATTGAAATTTCTGCTGTCCACATGACAAACATACTTTCAAAGTGGATGCGTATATAATGGATGTCATACATCCTTTCCCGTCTGAGCAAGTTGTACTGACCACGGGGCTCTAAGCCAATTAGCTGTGTAAATGTTGTGCATAAGTAAGATGGCTATCCCGTGTGTTTGAGAGCAACAATCTTTACATTTTATGATGGTAATTGAACGCAAGTATTTCAACTAAAGATGAGTTATTGCCAATCTTATAAAGCAATTCTGCTTTCAGTGCTTTTTTTACTGTATAAATTGAAACCCCTTACACTTTTTAAATTGAAAGAAATAGTCTGCAGAAACTTACACGTTTCTTTAACAATTCTAAAATTAAGTTGAAAAAGGAACAGAGAGATTAAATCCGTTTAGTTGAATTTTATTTTTTTATAAAATCTATTTAAAGAGAGGTTTTTGTAATAGAAGCCATTTTTTTTTCTAGAATAAGCTAAATATTTATATTGGGTGATGTTTTCACTTTGACACTTATGAATCATGATCTGCTCAATCTCTCACCTCCAAAAAATTTTTTTGATGTTCCTTTGGTTGTGGTTTTCTTTTCTGGCAAAAAATTTCCAATCTTATAAACAAGATCTGTGATAGCAGGATAGTGACCGCTTCAGAAACACATCTTAAAGCTGAATAAAAACTTTTAAAAGACTTTTGTGTCTGATTATTGTGGTTTAGGTAATATAATATAAACACTGAAACTTAACATAGCCTGTGAGATGTTTAGTGCATTGTTTGATAGTGTTTAGATTCAGGCCCAAATTTTTAAATGTATTTAGACATTAATGCTCTCAGCATTGCAATACCAACTGATTTAGGAGCCTAAATCTAATTTTCAAAAGGGCTTTAGAGATTGACAGTCAATGGGATTTAGGCTCCTAAATGCCTACATCCCTTTTGAGAATGAAATTTAGGATCCTAAATCAATTAAGCATTGCAACTCTGAGCACAGCAACACCTCAATACCTTTAAAAAACTGGGCCTTAAGGACATGCCCCAAAATATTAGTTGAGTTGAAATGCCTTTTCTAGTTAGAAAGTAATGAAGCAGTTTGAAGCATTGTTGCACAGAGAGACAGTACTGGCCTTCCATCAATTGCTGCTCTAGGCATGTTGAAATTTGTCGTCAGCATGTGTCAGATCTAAAATTATAGCAGTTTTCTGTATCCCAAACTTCAGCAAGAAATATGCTCTCTGTTATTTTATTTCCCTGGCTAGTTGTCCAGGTTGTCGTCCAGGATGCTGGCTCTCTCGAGAAAGGAGGGATTGGAGGAGTTTGCTAAATTAAAGCAAGTAGTGGCAGTTCCATCACGGACACGAGTCGTTGGGTTTTTTTTCTCTCTTCTTTTTGGAACAGCTCAGTGAAGCAAGACACGAAACTCAATTATATAAAGTAAGAGGCCGTACATCTACAGTAGTTTGCATGTATGATATATGGACTGTAATCCATATATCAAAAGCACCTAGTTAGATATTCAAGATGGATCACACATGGAAAGAGAAATACACTTTTAACCTAGTAAGGGAGCTTCATAAAGGTGGAAAGTCTATGATTCATGATCTCATATAGGTTTTCAGAGCTAATTAAATGCTACTGGTTCAATTACTTAAAACTTGACTATATATAATCGTCAACTGAACAAAAGTTAATGATCGCAAGACATTTTTCTTCCCAAATGTGACCTGAACTACGAAGTGATTTATTGTTGCTCATCACAAGAAAAACTCAGAATATATCCCATTATTCTTTCTTGCTTATTACTAGGAAATGACTACCCTGTTATATGAATAAATTTCTTTGGTGATGGCAGGATTTCTG
This sequence comes from Terrapene triunguis, assembly GCF_002925995.2. Classification (NCBI taxonomy): domain Eukaryota; kingdom Metazoa; phylum Chordata; order Testudines; family Emydidae; genus Terrapene; species Terrapene triunguis. Next base: position 7,026,114 of record NW_020698262.1, on the reverse strand, counting down.
AATAATAGTGCTAGGTATTTTGGGGAAACTATATTCTAGTGAGACACTAGTGACCACTAGATGTCAGTAAAATTTTGCTTGGGCTTCAGGATTCTTGAACAGATGACATTCTGTTGCTTTCACATAATCTTGTCTGAAAGTTCCTTTGATTGAATAATTATTTGAGGCATGCATATAATAAAAAGAGCATTAAACTTTACACAGAGGCTTCTCTGCACAGAGAATGTATGCAGAGAGGACACCTTCTGTGTCCTTCATTCCAAGGCAGAATAGCTGCATGTGATTGGGAGAAAAACAAAAACAGCTCTGTAGTCAGATATCTCTGAGTCCTGGAGGGTACTCTGCATTGCATGTGTTTGTGTGGAAGGTTTTGACGGTGAAGTGACATGAATTTCAACAGCTTCACAGAAAACTTACATTCTATTACTGGAGGGTTATAAGAAAATGCGTAACCCCGCTGCAATTATTAGCAGTGTATAATCTTTAAAGGTTGGTACCCTACTGGCCAGAAGTTTGATTGAACAGCTTTCAATGATGGCTAGATGAACTCTTCAAATGCAACTTTAAAAGCAGCTGCTGAGGTTAGGGCAACCTGCTTATTCACTCAGCTATCTTGGAGCGTCAACTGTATTGTAGAATCAGCAAAATATAAGTGCCTAGTACGAGTTGCAAAAGTGCCCAGATGCTTGTGAAAATCCCAGTAGGTATCTCTCTGGTGCCTATCTGCATCTTTAAGTGCCTAGATATCTTTAAAAATCTGATCCTAGGCTCCTAAGTCATCTAGGTGTGTTACAGAATTTTGCTATACATAGTTCCTTACTATAACCAGACCACTATGGAGGCTTAAGTGTAGACGTGAAATGTTCATGATGCAAATCTACATTTAATCAAGCATTCTTGCCTTTGTTACAAACTCAAAAATAGACCCATTGTTGTGGACAGTTTTGTTAAGCTGCAGTTTTTAAAGCATAAATGGACCTGTTTCTCAATCAAAAAGGACCCCTTTTTGATTGAAGATGTAATTTGGATTTTAGAATGAGCATTTTTGGTTTGGAAGTAGCCATTTTCTCAAGCTTGCAAATAAAGCAAAGTTTGGAGGGGGGAGGTGCATAAAACAGCAGAATTGTTTGTGCAAATGGTGTGAAATGAATAATCTGTGAATTTGGCACAACTCTGACCAAGAATGAGAGCAAGGGGTGATTGTTGCAGTCTACAGCAGCTGGCATTCATGTGCTCATTGAGAGCTCATAGCAGTAAGAATAGTTTAAACTTTGTCTTCAGACATCTAGAACTATTTGTCCTGTCCTCTTTGAGAGTGACCTTTTAGGTCCAGATTCATCATCTGTCTAATACTGCATTGCACGAGGAAAGCACATATCATTAGCCATCATCACTCTTCCTGAAGTGTCCTATTTGAGGTACGCTGGCTGAGAGGAGCCAGAGAAGGAATTCAGGAAAACTACAAAATTAGTTGGCAAGTCATCAGTTTCTTCTGCTGCTTAGTGTTGTTAACAAAGAAACTGAGGCAGGAAACTAGATTTTGTTTTTATTCACCCACTGTTTGGATGCGCTAGTCAGTCAATGCATCCAGCATTGTTGAGAATGGATTAACAGCTTATCGAGCATGCTGTGAATAATTAAATTGTACTTATCGGAATCCAATAATAAAAACACAAGTTGGCTTATTTTATATTATATCTCCTCCCCCCCACCCCTGAAGAGGCATTAAAACGTGGTGGTTTCCTTTTATGCTTGCTAGCTGTTGCCTACGCAGTTTGATTAAATGAAACTTGCAAGAGAAAATAACTCTCAAAGATGATTAACTTAAATGATTTGTCTGAAATAATAATGCAACAATTGAGCTAGTTCTCTCTTTCCTCTCTGTGGTGCCAGTTGGGTTGAAATTTTTACTACGGCTGTAGTTGCAAATGCTGGGAATAGATGAGGACTGCACAACTTCCCTTCCCTTCACTTCTTCCTATCTTGTCTCTTTTGATCTAATTGATGCTGGACCTTAAAAGCCATAGGGGCAGAGTCTAGCTGAAGTGAGTGCTCATCCTGTATCTTACCTCCACTGATCCAAGAGCTGATTAAACTTTGTTCCTTGTTGTTTTTTAATTGCTTTTTCCAATGGTGAAATGAAGCTTGAACTGGTTTTCTCCTGTTACTCGTAGTTCTTTTCTGAAAGACACTCCGAATACAATTGTTAATGGATGGTATTTTCCTTTGGGCTTTGGGTATACGTAATGGGGCAGTTAGGCTGAGATTATTCAGAGCCATCTATGGGATTTGAACACCCAGCTCCCATTAATTTTACAATTATTCAGATCTCAGCCTGAAAGCAAAGTTGCCTTGTCTTCCTGTAAATCAAGATATCGTGCTTTCCTAATTCCAGATACATTTTGAACCTGTTGGGATATGGTGTTAGCAGTGTTGGTGCCAGGTGACTTGACAACAGGTTGCAGCTAAAACGCTGCACAATAGTTTGGAGTCTCATTAAACTAGCCTGAAAGAGAGAGAGTCCACTTTAACTTTAAAATGTATTGCAGGGGAAAGGTGTCGGCTGAACTACCCTGTAGACGTAAGATCCCGTGTTTATCAGCATAACAGGAGTATAAGGCCTTGGCTACACTGGCGCTGTACAGCGCTGCAACTTGCTGCGCTCAGGGGTGTGAAAACGCCCCCCCCCCCGAGTGCAGCGCTGTAAAGCGCCAGTGTAATCAGCGCCTGCAGCGCTGCACGCTCGCTCGCAGTGCTGCAAGCTATTTCCCTCGGAGAGGTGGGAGTACTTGCAGCGCTGTGAGAGAGCTCTCGCAGCGCTGGCGGCGCGACTACACTCGGCAGCGCTGTGAATTCTCAAGTGTAGCCAAGGCCAGAATCTCTCCTATGCCTCCTGCCGGATCCTTTTAGGAATTAGTCATTTCTTTCCCTTTTCCTGTGGGAAGGCAGCTATCACAAGGCCTCCCTAATGGTATGAGGCTGTGGTTTGGTGACTCTTATATTTAATACCATTCTTATCTTAGGCCTAGTTATCTGTCTTTCGAGAGGTTTGGGGTACAGTATTCACAGCTAAATAACTACTGTATTTATCAACTCTGAGAGAATCTGCCAGGCTGAAAAACTGATTTTTAGCAGGTGTAAATCAGCAGAGCTCCATTTGACATGACACTGTAAAGCCAGGACCTGGTAACAATTGTCAAGTCTGGGGAAAAATCTCTGTGGGAGAGTTGTTATAAATAACCGTGCAGAGGGTGGGAGGGTTGAGGACTGACCCATGTGGAGCTCTACAGAGAACAGGCCTTTAGTAGACAGCAGGAGCAGTTTGGTGGCAGCAGAACCAGAGGCGCCTATGGAGGCGACACAGGAGGATGGAATAACCAGGATGTCAAAGGCCACATTGAAGCCAACCAGAGAAGGAGCCATTATCAGCATAAAGGAGGCAGTGGTCTGCTACGTAGAAGAGAAGGGTTTCTGTGCTATGGAGTGTGAGCCCCAGATGAAAATTCCTCCCAGCTAAAGAGAAAGTGGCGAGTTTTATTTGAAACACTTAATACTTATCTGATATTTGGGGAATAAAAACTTAATTACAATTGATACTTACAAAGACTTGTTTTCATTTATTTATTTTTAATATATTTTTGTATTTCATGAGAGTTTTTCATAAATCATGTTAGAACAAGGAGGCTATCCACTGAAAAGAAAATGTCTTGATTCTCTTCTTTAACCTGCTATTGTTAAAAACAGCATGTAGGATTATCATCAGGAAAAACGACTGGAGAATTATTTTTCTCAGTGGTCTACTCTGTTAACTTTGTTTTGACACTGTTTCCCCTGCACAGTCAGTTTCTCTGTTTTTATGGGTCTTTCACATAGCAACATGACAGAGAGAAACATTTTTAGAATAGGGAACTGCAATTGCAAAACCACAGATATTAGAAGAGGGGACTCATTAGTTAGACAAGGAGTTTCTTTAAATAGACTTGATTCAGTTGGATGCTTTTTATGCTCGTCACCTTGATAACATTCCCAGTTGTATCTGTCTTTAAGGAATTTCAATTTGTGGCCATGTGGAATGGAAGTAGGCACAATAGAGAAACAAGTTTGGGCACCATATTACAATTCATCATAGAATCATAGAATATCAGGGTTGGAAGGGACCTCAGGAGGTCATCTAGTCCAACCCCCTGCTCAAAGCAGGACCAATTCCCAACTAAATCATCCCAGCCAGGGCTTTGTCAAGCCGGGCCTTAAAAACCTCCAAGGAAGGAGACTCCACCACCTCCCTAGGTAACGCATTCCAGTGCTTCACCATCCTCCTAGTGAAATAGTGTTTCCTAATATCCAATAGTGTTTCCTAATATCCTTTAGACAGGATGTGAATTAGTACCACTACAAAAGTATCATAAGAAAAAAATGGACATACTAAACATAATTAACATGTGTGGTTCGTTGTAGTAATCACAGAGAGAAATTGGATAATACTCTGCACTTGTAAGTCTGGGGACCTTAAAGTGCCCTACATACATGAATGAATTATTCCTCCTAACACACCCTGGAGGTGGGGAAGTATATTTTCCCCATCTGTAAAATGGGGATATGGAGTTGAGTGCTTGGTACAGTACTTCTAAATCCACATTTCAGACCTAAATAAGTGGTCTGATCGTCAGGTGTCTAAATTTAAGCAGCCAAGTTTGGAAATGTGATTTCCCTAATGGTCACAGAGCATATATATGTCAGTAGCACAGAAACCGCAGTACTCCTCTCCCAGTTGTGTTCTTACGCCACTAGAAAACTTTTCCTCCCTGGACCACATGTCCTTTCAGATCTTCATCCAGCCTCAAACCAGTCTCTAAATTTGTGCCCACAAAAGTGTGTGGGGGCTCCATTTATTCTTTCGGTGGTAACTAATCAACATGGGACTCTGAAGTGCCTGTTTTTCTGAACTCAAGTTCTCATTTTAACCTGGTATTAATGGATTTTAGGTCATTTATTGAATGTCATATTAAACAGACTGTGAAAGATGCTGCAATTGCATAGAATTATTGTATGTTTTAGCACTACACTAAATCACATACAATCCTTTGAGGTTAATTGGGACAAATTTTCTCTCTAATGTTAAGCTGAATTTATCTTTCAGTGTCTCCTTCACCTCTTCATCTTTAAGAGTCATGAATTCTACCAGATCTGTGTTGTCCTTGTAGTTGTAAGTTGTCTCAATGAGTGTCCACCCAATTAAAGCTCGAAACCCATCAGTGGTCTGCAGGCTGCAGATTGACTTCTTTGTAAACAGGGAATCTGGAGATGTCTGAAGATACATACATTGGAACTGGAAATCTCTGATTGTTCGTGGCTCAAGACTGAACAAGTAAATTTTCCTGCACTCACTTCTTTCCAGAAGATCAGAATTAGAGAAGCTTTGGTTGGCAATGTATTGTTTCCTTCTTATTTTCTCAAAGTACCAGGTCCCATTGTTTTCTGTGAAGCGAAAGATGCCAGGAGTCTGAGGCTGGTCTTTCCCAGAAATAAGTTCCATTGGTTGCCAAATTTGATAGGATACACCAAAGCCTCCATCCAGGATATAGGCTCTCTCATCAATATCCACCTTTAGCAGAAGGTGGGTCATGTGGGAAGCATATGTGTTTTGGTGCAGGTTGTATATATATGCTCCTAAAAGAGTGGTGTCATATCCCAGTGTTTTCAGCACCCAACATAAAAGTTGGTTGTGTTCCATGCACCATCCACCACGCTTCTTCCTTACAATTTTGTTGTAAACCTGGTCTAAATCCAAGGTAATGGTTTCCCCACAATGGATGCTGAGATTTTCAAATGGAACAGTTTGGATGTGGTGCTGGAAGATTGCAGTTAAGGTTTCCAAATCATGTTTTTCATGGGAGCCTTTGTATCCAATTCTTGCTAAATATTCTTCGATGTACATATTGCCTGTAAAGGAAGTAACATTAACAAAAAGTTAATTATTTATGATGATGTGAAGGGATTTCTTGTTGATTCCGACTAGCACAGATGCTATGATTTACTGAATCCCATCAGAGTAGTATTGAAAAGAAAACTGATTCTTGTAGTAGAGAAATGCAGGAGTAATGATAGGGCATGGATGTTGGGATCTGGGTTTTTTGGTCCAAGGCCATCTCTTGACAAGGGTGGACACCATAGAGCAACTACCCCCTTGTGTGCACAAGTGTATGTAAGGAAGATTTTTGGTATCTACATTAGGTCAGTGTGATATCAGGACTCAGTCAAAATAAGACAAAATTAGGAAACGTTAACAGGTTTTTGAATAAGACAGTTCTCATGTCCATAGTCTCATCTGAAGAAATGATGAAGGAAGCAGTGTTATCTAGTGGTCAGAGCAGGCACTTGGGAGTCAGGAGTCCTGGGTTCTGTTCTTGAGTCTGTGTCTGAGATCATAAGTAAGCCACTCATTTTCTGTATGGCTCAGTTTCCTCATCTGTAAAATGAGGAAAATAATATTCCTTGCACATTGGTAAAGCACTTGGGAGATTATTGGATTAGAGGTGCCATAGAAGTGTCAAGTCTTGTTATAAATTCAGACCATCAGATGATTAACTGAACCGCTGATTTTTTTTTGAGAGTCACAAATCACTAAGCTCTAATCCTGTCTAGTTTGATACAGTCGTGACACTTTGGTGTTGGAATTAGGATTCTCAGAAGAGGCAGGTAAACTCCCAGAAAGACTAAGACCATAGCCTCTGTTCTCAGCCGTGCTCTCTCTCACCTAGGTGCAGGTGAAGGGGGTAGTGGGCTGTTTGCAGCTGTCTGATATGCCTAGCTGTCCACTAGCCAGGAATTGCTGGAGCACAGGAACCCATTACCTGGTTTGATGGCACCCAAGGATTCCCCTACACCAGAACTGGGGAGAACTGGTCCATATCTGGCCCTTTGAACCAGGCTCTCTCAATCCTATTAGGCACCCCCAGCTGGCATACAAAAGAACTGGACCAGTTCCATTAGGTCTTCTTGAGTCTTTTGTGCGCATGAAGGGGGAGCAAGATTCAGCCTATCCAAGCAGGCGAGTTTGAACAGCCCAAATAACTGCTCACTGTCAGCATTTCTGCATAGGAATTATTCAGCTGGTTTTCCTGCCTTGCTGTGCAGCTGAGAAGTCATGCCTTGAAATGTTCTGAGTCTTCTCAATGGCTTGCTCCAGTCCCAACATTCCAAGTGGGAGAGACAGCAAGTGTCTGTATGTTGCTCCGTTTGAAAATGGGACCTGTGGATAAAATGCTTTGAAGGTTTTCTTACAGCCTGTCCCTTTGCTAGGAACACAAACCATTTCGAGCACTCCGTGTTGCTTCAAATGTTTAATTTCTTGATAACTCGTAAACCTAGCTTTGAAATATTTATGTGTACACAATGGGAGCTCTATGGTAAGCTGATGTTTAGACTGTTAGTACCATTCTGTCAACTCAGGGAATCAATCTACTGCATTGAGATAAACTCATCAGGGAGCTGCTGAGTGTTTCCTGCCAGATGAAATTTCTCAGGATGAATCATAAAATGGTTTTCAGTGACAGATTCATGCTATGCGGGTATAGGCAACACATGCTGTCCAAAGTTAGTAGCGAGCCCCAGCACTAGCAATATGAAGCAATCAAACTCGGCTGAAAGGAGTTTAGTGTTTGGGTACGTTTAAGTAACACCAGAAAATGGCCAAGAAAAGGATTGTGAGAGCAGCTGCTGTGAAAACTCTCAGAACCTACTAGAGTGGAATGGTTTACAACATATGTTCTGCTTTCTGCAGTAGGGGCAGCTTTGACTGTCCAGTGGAGACGTAACTATCCTACTCAATCTCAATCAATTTCTGATCATTAAATAATGAAAACAGGTCACACCAATATAAAGTAGGCCCTCTGTGTAATGTAAGACCTCTCTGCAGCTCCATAATGTAATTGAACTGCATAAACTCTTAGGAGGTGCAGGCTACAGTTATTTTGAGTTGTGGAACTATTAGAATGTTTTGGATGAAAACCAGAATATTTGAGAGACGATTTCATAGCTGTATTGACCACCATTATACAGAGAAAATCATCAATAAAAGAAATTTTGAGGCCTGTCAGAAGTCTAGGAATGCAGATGCACATCCAAAAATGTGTGGGCATTGATGCACTATATTTGCACATTCAGTTACCATGACTGTACACACTATCACAGTAAATCCATTTGCAAATGATCCATCATGCATCTATTATTAACCCATTGTTCCCAGAAAATGGATCATTTTGCAGTAAGGAAAGCAAAGTCTGATAACTTCATATTTTTTTTAAGTTATTTTTAAAAGGTTGTCGTGAATTCTTACCCCTTTTAATATGAACTCTATTTTTGGCTAGTTTATTTGTCTTTGCTTCCTTTATTAAGAACCTACGGGCATGTGCAAAATTAAAAAATAACAAAAGAATTAGTAATTTCTGGGAACAGATTGTAGAATCTGGAATATCCGAGTTTAGATGAATAGGTCTGGTGGTAAAAATAAGAGAGAGAAAGCCAATACATATTTCATTAATTGTTTTGCCACTTTCAAGAGATGGCATTAAACCAACATGGCTGTGTTTTGTTTCCATTTCTGCACCATTTTTCATACACCATTTTCTACAAACCTTAGTCCTATGGACATTTGTATTGCATGTTTCTCCAGGACCTTAACTGTACACAAAGAATTTGGTTTTAAAAAGGAGCTTACCTGTGAAAACGACCCAGCAACAATTGTATCAGGTTTTGCACCCGTTTGGGGTTTTGTTTTGTTTTTTGGTTGGTTGGTTGGTTGGTTGGTTTTTGGATCGCTAAATCAGGAACAGCCACGGATTGCAAGGCTTTCCCTCTACAAGCTTCTTTTTCTAAGTAATATACGTCTGCCTCAGGGCTGTTCAGTACTAGATCTTAAAATCCAAGAGAGGGCAGAGTCCATGAAATGAGTGCACATATTTGGACTTCATTGATCCATGAGCTGATTAAACTTTGTATCTTCCTTTTAAGAGATTTGCTATTTTTTCTACTGGTTAAAACCAGAATGAACTAGATTTTCAGTCCTCCCCCCCCCCAAAAATTCCATAGATTGCTGGATGATGTATTTTCTCTTGAACAGCAAGCAATAACCATTGGCATTAGGAAAGCCAGTCTTCTCTTTCTTCTTAGTAAACTGAGTATGTTGTTCAGGTGTTGCAGGTTCCATTTTCAAAGGACCAAGTACATAGAACCATTCTTCACTAACAGAAGTTCCTTTTTTTTGGATGTTTTTAAAACTTTCATTGCCCTGACTTGATGTTTTATAGATAAACAATGAATACCATGACAAATACATCTTAAACACAATTTTATGTATATATGAGGAAAAAATAAGTAGTTTATTTCAATAGTAATACTTGGCACTTTCCATGGCCAAAGTGTCGTACAGACATTAATTAATTCTACCTCTGTGGAACAGGTATTATTCCCATTTTACAGAAGGAGAAAGTGAGGCAAAAAGATTGAGTGCTTCATCCTGCAAAATGCAGGGCATGTTGGCCCTGATCCAGCAAAACACTTAAGTATGTGCTTAGCATTAAGCACATGAACAGTCCCATTGACATCAAGTGCTTAAAGTTAAGCACATGGTGGAGTGCTGTGCTGGATCAGGGCTATCATCAGCACCTTGCCATGATCAAGCCTTAAGTCAGGGGTCGGCAACGTTCGGCACGCGGCTCACCAGGGTAAGCACCCTAGCGGGCCGGGCCAGTTTATTTACCTGCTGACGCAGCAGGTTCGGCCGATCGCGGCCCCCACAGGCCGCGGTTCGCCGTCCCGGGCCAATGGGG
>NW_020698262.1:6972274-7015887 GCF_002925995.2 Terrapene triunguis | reverse complement strand
GCGGTTCGCCGTCCCGGGCCAATGGGGGCGGCGGGAAGCGGCGCGGGCCGAGGGATGTGCTGGCCGCGGCTTCCCGCCGCCCCCATTGGCCCGGGACGGCGAACCGGGGCGAGTGGGGGCTGCAATCGGCTGAACCTGCCGCGTCAGCAGGTAAATAAACTGGCCCGGCCCGCTAGGGTGCTTATCCTGGCGAGCCGCGTGCCGAACATTGCCGACCCCTGCCCTAAGTGATTTGGCAAAGGCTTCGCAGTGCCTCATTGGCAAAGCAGGAATTTGAACTCAGGAAAACCTGGCTCCAAACGTTCAGACCATGCTGTTTGTCAAAGGTCCCAAATCTGCCTAGAACACTGAGACCTGACCAAGCGTGTAGCAGAGCCCGGAAAGAATCTGGTTCTTGCAACCCCAAAGATACTGCATGGGGTTGCAATATCTGTTACATCCCCCCCACCCTAGAGAGGTTATACAATCCCAGCTAAGCCCACGATACTACATAAAATTTAAGTATTTCAAGAATATTGCAAGAAATGTCCTTGTCTGCCCATTTTATAGCTGGGTGAAAAATAGGCATAAAGAGGTGAAGGGTCACATTTTCAAAGGTGGCATCTAATTTTGATTGCCTCCATTTTAGATCCCATGGGCCTGATTTTTCAGGAGCATCCTGAGCTCCTGTTGCCTTACTTACAGTTGTAGATACTCAAAGATTTAGAAAATCAGGCCCCTGGCATTGAAAGTTGGGCACCCGAAATTATAGGGCATTTTTGAAAATGTGACTCGATGTAAATTGCCCACCGTTTCTGATAAGGAAATGGAATTCAGGACTTACAACTAGTTTTCAGTGTCATTTAATCACCTCCTACACTCTGGTGTGTTCTGACTAAGTCATAACCTCTCCTGGGTGTTATTGTGGACTGCTGAAGAAAGACATCTGCTCAGCTATCAATTACAGTCTGTTCAAGGACGTGAATAATTTGTAAAAATGTACTAAGGAGGAGATGGAGAATTATACTGAAAATATTAGAGGACTTTTGTGATACAGCCTCACCTTTAATTCTGCACTAGAGTTTGGCCACCCACTTTAAAAAAAAAAAAAAGGAATACCAGAATTAAAACAAGATCCAGAGAAGAGGGACAAAAAATAATAGAAATAGAAGGCAATTTCCGTATTAAGAGATTAAAAGGACTAGGAGGATTTGGTTTGAAAAGGGGAAAAAGTTTAAGAAAAGACATGATACCGGTACATTAAAATTAGTTAATGGTATAGTTACGTTTATTGTGAATTTATTTGCTCAAGTTGGCAGTCAGTTTAACATATTTTTAATGTTAATTTTATGGAAGGTTTTACCTTGAGATTGTAAAAGCTCTATCTAGCATAGTTGTTTTGAATTAGATAATATCCACTGTGACAGACTGACAATATCCTGCACAAAGTCTTATGGAATTAAGATAAGTTTTATTGAGTGAAGTTAAATTTTACTGAATTAGCACCTGTGGGGTACATTGTATTAAAATGTGACTGTGTATGTGGTGTTGTAGTATTGTATATACCTTCTCTGACAGGGAGGGGGGATGCCAATGAACATCCCCCATTATCAGCCTCTTCCCCTGCCCCAAGGAAAAATGCATATACTCTGAATACTCCAGACAGAAAATATTATGATATAAAAGCCTAGGATTTAACTTGACTCAGAGCTTTCTTCCTGACAGGTCAAATGGACAGGACTCCTGGTTCACAGAGGACCCCAATCTTTAGGGGAGGATTGGAAGGACTGAGGCCATAAGACTGGGTAGTGTTCTGAGCTAAAGCTGTGATGAATTTGTAACCACGAGGCTGCGCCTAGGGTGGGGGAGTTCAAGGACTTATCCTGTCAGTACCCATGTTAGAGTTGGGATGAACTCTGGTAAGCTTTTTAGCATGCGCGCAGGTTCTTTTATTGTTTTTGTATGTTCTCTCTGTAATGCTCTTTACCTTCAGACTAAAGTAGGCTTGCTTAGAAAACTCTGTGTGGTACTTATATCTGTAGCAATCACTCTATCAGTCTCTGAAGAGAAAGCAAGCAGCTCTGTTTAGGCAGACTCGGAAATACCCAGGGCCAGGGCCTCCGTGTCCTCTAGAAAGGCATTGTTGAGCAGTTGAGAGTGTGACGGGTTGGATCACAGAAACTCCCTTGGGAGCTGCCACCTGATGTAGTACCAAGACTACCCCTGCTCCTGTTTTCCCTGCCAGCTCAGGACTCCAGCACCCTGTCTTGCTGAGCCAGACACTCCCGTCTGCTCCAACACAGACCCAGGGTCTGAATCACTTGCCCCAAAGCTGCAAGTTTACCTGAAAACAGCTCACAGAAGTGTGCTTGTCTTTAGCACTCAGATGCCCAACTCCCAATGGGGTCTAAACCCAAATAAATCCGTTTTACCCTGCATAAAGTTTATGCAGAGTAAACTCATAAATTGTTCGCCCTCTATAACACTGATAGAGAGAGATGCACAGTTGTTTGCTCCCCCAGGTATTAATACATACTCTGAGTAAATTACTAAATAAAAAGTGATTTTATTAAATGCAGACAGTAGGATTTAAGTGGTTCCAAGTAGTAACAGACAGAACAAAGTAAGTCACCAAGCAAAATGAAATAAAATGCGCACGTCTATGTCTAATCAAACTAAATACAGATAAGATCCTCACCAGTTCCAGAATGCTCCCTTTTACAGGCTAATCTCCTTTTAGCCTGGGTCCAGCAATCACTCACAACCCCTGCAGTTACTGTCCTTTGTTCCAGTTTCCTTCAAGTATCCTGGTGGGGGTGGAGAGGCTCCTTCTTTAGCCAGCTGAAGACAAAATGGAGGGGTCTCCCCCGGGTTTAAATAGACTCTCTCTTGTGGGTGGAGACCCCCCTTCTCCCTCCTATGCAAAGTCCAGCTCCAAGATGGAGTCCTGGAGTCACCTGGGCAAGTCACATGCCCCTGCATGACTCAGTCTTTACAGGCCGAAGCCATTGTCCACATGGTATCTTGCATGTCTCCAGGAAGACTTCTTATGTGGATTGGAGCATTCCAAGATGCATTGTTCCCCAAGTGTTTCCTGATCAGGTACTTAACCTGGTGAATTCCTTCCTAAAGAAGCTGACCAAATGCCTCCCAAAGCTTACTTAGAAACCAAGCAAGTATACAGTCCATATTCTTAACCTCAAGTAGAAAATGATATATATGTACAAATAGGATGAATAGATATAGTAGACCATAACCTTTACGGAGATATGTTACATGGCACAGGCAGCACAAAACATATTCCAGTTATATCATACATACATTTATAAACACCCCCCCATAAAGCCTTATGGGGTACACTGTCACAGAGAGATTTTCAGAAAAGAAACAACTCTAAGCCCCCACTGCCTTTTTTTAGATTTACGCAACCCTAGGTCAGTTCCTAACCCCATCCTCGACTGTCACTTCTTAATCGTTCATTTTCCTGAGCGACGTCTTTTCCGTTCACCTTGTCCACCAGTGACTCCCATGAGCCGGGGTCACCTTCCTCCTCTATGGGGTGGACAACGAGAGGCCATCATGCTCATCAGTCTTCCTCATAAGTGGTTGGTTTTGACTTCCATGTGAGGTCCCAGGCTTTTAACCCATCAGTGATCTAGAGGCTGCTTTCTAAACATGGAATCTGGAGATGCCTGAGTGTACATGTTTAGCTGTTGAAAATAATTTATAGTCTATGGCTTGAGAGTGAATGAATATATTTTCCTGACCTCTTTTGCTTCCAGATTATCAGAGTTAGAGAAGTTTTGGTTGGGATTGTATTGCTTCCTTTGGATTTTCTCAAACTACTAGATCCCACTGTCTTCTGTGAAGCGAAAGATGACAGGAATCTTAGGCTAGTCCTTCCCAGAAAGCAGCACCATTTGTTGTCACATTTGACAGCTAGCACCAAAGCCACCATCAACTATATAGGATTTGCAACCAAAAGCCACCTTCAGTAGAATACGATTCATGTGAGGAGTATATATTTGTTCTGTTAGATCATGAGTGTTTCCTCCAAGGATAGAGTCAACCCTGAAAGACCCAAAACAAAAGCTGATTATTTTCCATGCACCATCCGCCACATTTCTTGCTCACAGTCTTCTTGTAAATAGGTTCTACATCCAACTCGATGATTTCTTCACAGCGTATGTTGAGTTTTTCGAATGGAACAGCTTGAATGTAGTGCTGAAAAATTGCAATTAAGGTTTCCAAGTCCACTTTTTTGTAGGAATATTGTGAAATATTCTCTGATGTTCATTTTTCCTGCATGAAGAGAGTGAAACACTTGTTATAGTTGTGCTGATCTCAAGGGATTCACCCCTGTTTTTGTAACGCAGGTTGCCTGACCTGCAAACTTCCCCCTTACCCTTGACTCTAGTGTTTTGAAAGAAAGCTAAGTCCATGCAGGAGATAAGAACAAGACTGAAACACTAGATTGGTGGGTGTCACCTGTTTTAGAAATATGTATTTACAAGGCATTCTCAAAATAGAGATAAGGTTAGGAGCTGATGAGAATTGTGCATCACCTTCTCAGCAAACTTCTACAAGTAAGGACCATCTTTTTATTGTTTTTGTACCATGCCTGACTCAATAGGGTCCTGGTCTGTAACTGGGGCTCCTAGGTGCTATTGCAATAAAAATAATAATAATTAGTCTCTGGATTACATTACTGATCCCTTCACTCATCCGAACTCTAAATGGATTTGTTTTGTTTGCACTTTTTTAGATTGAATTTAACATTTTTCTGTGACTTGATTTTTTCCAGAGCCATTCAGCAATCTGTTATGGATTATTTGACTTTCAGTAAGAGCTGTGGTCACCTTAGAAAAGAGAGTTCTTTTCTCTTCCAGAAAAACTTGCCAAGAATCTGTTGATTAGAATAAGGGGAAAGTAAACACCTCCCAGCTATGTCCATTACACTAACTGCACCGTGTGAATTATAACCAAATTTCATACACAGAATCAGCAACTCAGAGCTGTGCTCCTGCAGCTCTGAAATCCAGTAGGAGTTTTATAGTACTTGGTTGACGTTTTGTTGAGTATATTGTCACACCTACACTGTGAGACTCTGCCGTGTGCGTGTATGAAACAGCCCTGTAGCTGAATACACTCTTGGGACTGATTTGTACTGCATAGAACAAAATGTTTCTGAACAGTAAAATGCTGTATTGCTTAAAGAAATATAAAATGGATTGGTTGGCTTTCCACATGTATTATTAGCCTGTCTTGCAAAACTGCTTTTCTCCAGCTACACTGCATGCACGTTGTGCAGTGAGATTAATGCTGAAGCCTATCACATTACTGGAGCCCGAATGGGCTAGAATGTGATCTAATGACAGCTTATGTGTTGGCACATTGTTCCAGCAAATTTACTATTGTCAGTGAGTGCTTGCAAATGATATCATGCCTTTTGGAGCTAACGGCAGGGAGAGAGAAGCACCGCTTGTTACTCAAAAGACATTGACTGAGTGGAGAAAACCCAGAGAAGAGCAACACAAAGGAGAGGGTTGGGAGAACTGACTACTGAGGAAAGATTAGCAGAGTTAAATATGGACTGTTTGCCTCAGCAGCAATGAACAGGGAGCAGCCCACGAGTACCTGAAGGTTGTCAGCACTGAGGAGGGAAAGGAACGATTCAGCATAACAAAGGTTGCGGGCGGGGGCATTAACTAGCAGGAATATAAATTAATATATGGAAAATTTACACTTAGCAGGACAAACCTCCTGATAGTGAGATGTCTCAGGCTATGGAATAGTCTTCCAAGTGAAGTAGTTGAAACTACATCCCTGGGTATATTGAAAAGCTACTAAACTTGTGTTAATCTAAATCGAGAGATGAGTGGGATTTTCAAAAGTCTCAACATTGGCATTGCTCCCATGGAAGTCAGTGGGAGCTTCTCCATGCACTCCCAGAGGAGCACAGTTAAGCTAATGCTGAGCACTTTTGAAAATCTCACTCCAGGTGTACAATTGGGAATAATGCTATCTTGGCAGGAAAGTAGACCAGATGACCTAACAGGCCTCTTCATCTATAGCCTGTACCAGCCTGATGTCAGCTATTGGTTTCCCAGCAGTGTAACTCAAAATTTCAGTGAAGTAACTCCTGATTTACACTGGTATGAGGTCAGAATCAGGCTCTATGATGAAACAACAGAGGGAAATGTAATATAATAGAGAAAAAGTTCCCCATTGAGGGGCAGGAGAGGGGGGAAATTATCACCTCAGAATAGCCAAAGTGACCACAAAAAATGTGGCAGCGCCTCTTTGACACCACTTCCTGCATTGCCCCCCTTCCTCTCCCTCCCTTTGTTTGAGGAGGGGGGCACTCTGCCACAGCCTCCTCAGCTATCCAGAGCTGCAGCATCGTTGCCTCACAGTCAGTCCCCAGGATGCTGTAGGACTCTGCAGAGAGTCTGTTATTTCTGTTCAGATTTTTGGTCCAATATTCATCTCTGGGTGGGAATGTCCACTCACTATGAATAGGCCAAGCTGTTCCAGACACAACCTGTTAAATCTGCTTGGCCTGATGGGCCTGAATTATTTTTTTAATGTGTGGCACCTACTTGAGTTTTACTTTGTTCAAGAAGCTATAAGTTCGCTGTTGGATCAGAGGCAGCTTTGGGGAAGAGGTTTGATTCTACCTCTTAGTCAATAGTATTGGACTTAGGCCCTGCAGGTTACCTTCATATGTTGTCACTCATCCCAGAGCCATTAGCCATAGTGCCATTGGCCCAGTTGCAAGGAAGGAAGGAGCTAGATCAGGGTTTCTCAAACAGGGGTCCGCTTGTGTAGGGAAAGCCCCTGGCGGGCCGGGCAGGTTTGTTTACCTGCCCTGTTCACAGGTCCAGCCAATCGCGGCTCCCAGTGGCCGCGGTTCGCTGCTCTGGGCCAATGGAGCTGCTGGAAGCGGCGCAGGCCGAGGGACGTACTGGCCGCCGCTTCCAGCAGCCCCCATTGGCCACACACCTACACAATCTTGCCAAACACAAGGGCTCGATATGCTAGCCAGTTAATGAGCTACTTTGCAGGTTATTGGCTAGGGCACTGGATTGGGAGTCAGGAGACCTGGATTCTATTTCTGGCTCTGCTACTGACAATGTGTGTGACCTTGGGCAAGTCACATCACCCCTCTGTGCCTCCATTTCCCTTTCCACCATTTCTTTGCCTCTGTCTATCTAGATTGTAAACTCTCCAAGGTTGGAACAGTCCCTCACTGGGTATATGTACAGTGCCTAGCATAATGGGTGTGATCTCAATTAGGCCATGTGAGTGTTTGTGTCGCTGGTATAAAATCACTGGCTTCATGAGTGTAGACAGGCAGAAATCATACAAGCCATGTGCCTTTCATTTTAAATTTCCTAGAGCAAGTGTCCCTTCTTGTGACAGGCTGGATTGTTCTGTGCAACTGCTCTCACCGCACTAGTGATCATACTGAAATGAGAGCAAGCCCTGGTATACTAGGTAGTCTGTGTGTTACCAGTCTCTATTCCAAACCTGGATTGCCAAAAATATAGGCCCTGAATCTAATCTGACTCATTTATTTTTGTTCCCATGGCAGCAGGATTTCATTCAGTATTCATGGGATCAGCTAGCAAGATTCACACATTAACTCTGTCTCTCTGCGAACTGCCCTGGGAATATCTGTATCTTCTCATAATTAGAATGAATAGTAAGAAATAATTCCTCACTGCTAACATTCATGAAAAACTTGCAAAGTATGAGTCTCTTGCATGCAACTAAACTGTTCATTTGATGTAAAGTTGCATTGCATCTGAGATTGGAGCTGATTTTTATCCACTGCCATTGGACATGCTTAGTTTAAGTCTCAAACGTTTTAGCTTAAAAACACATAAACTTGATACTTTTACTTAGAAAAGTCTGGCTGCTGCCTTGCAACACAGTTCACTCGGTTTATTTTTAAAACTTAAACTTCCCCAATATGAATAGCAGAAGTAGGTGCAAGCACTGGAATGCTACAGCCACAAAAAAAAGTCATTTCTGTACGCCATTGAATGTGTCTAACAGATTAAGTTAAGAATAAGGCACCTAGGCAATCTCCTGTAAACTAGCAAGTGTCAGGCTTTCTCTTCTGGCTCTCTCCAAAGTTCCCTGAAAATATTTGCATTGGAAACTCCTGCTCTTAAAGGTGCAGACCCCTTTTCACCATATAGCATAGGGCTCGGCAATGTTTGGCACGCGGCTCGCCAGGGTAAGCACCCTGGTGGGCCGGGCCAGTTTATTTACCTGCTGACACGGCAGGTTCGGCTGATCGCGGCCCCCACTGGCCCCGGTTCGCCGTCCCGGGCCAATGGCGGCGGGAAGCCGTGGCCAGCACATCCCTCGCCCGCGCCGCTTCCCACCACCCCCATTGGCCCAGAACGGCGAACTGCGGCCAGTGGGGGCCGCGATCGGTTGAACCTGCCGCGTCAGCAGGTAAATAAATTGGCCCGGCCCGCTAGGGTGCTTACCCTGGCGAGCCGCGTGCCAAACGTTGCCGACCCCTGATATAGCAGAACTGAGTGTTTCACTCACTGGCACAGCCATTTAGGGAAAGAGGGGTAGTGTCCTCTTTTGTGTTATACATTATTATTAATAATAATAATTTTGTTTATTTGTACTGTCATAGCTCCTAGGACCCCTAGTCATGGCCTACGACCCCCTTGTGCTAGGTGCTGTACAAACACAGAACAAAAGGCTCACAATCTAAATAAGTTTAAACCTTCAGCTTTGCCCATTGGATCACCATTTCTTTTGAAGACAGAAGCTGTCTAGCAATCCAAAGAGCGAGTACAGCACAGGCATCACCAGGGTAAATTTTCCTTATGCAATGTTCCAAAGTGCCCCCACAAACCTGCCCTCCAGGGACAATCAATCAGAGTAGTTCTGTCTCTATGGTCTTCCAGTCCTTGGCCCCCCTGCTCAGTACTCCACAAGCCCCCATGACTGTGATGGTGGTGTTTGCATGGAAGACACCTGCCCAGACTGAGATGGAGCGCTACCAATTCATTCCACTAAAGTCACTGATCTGCAGACAGGCTGAGCAACTTTTGAACTTGTAGTGTAGTGGTGAGGAGTTCTTGTATCCCTATATCAAGCCCTGGAGGCGCCTTTGTTCTTCATTCAGTGGAGGGGGGGTTCTATTCCCAGCTAGCCCCTGAGGATACATCTACACAGCCAGCAGCAGCCCATGGCAGCAAGCCTCCCAGTCCAACTCGACAGACTCGGGCTCCTGCTACAGCATTAACAACAGCTGTAAGAGACCGTGCTTTTATGTTGCACCTCGGGCTGGCACTCAGGCTCTGAAGCCTAGGGATGGGGGTGGACTTCAACTTCGGAGCTCCAGCCCAAGCCTCAATGTCTACACAGCTCTTTTCAGCACCGTAGCGTGAGCCCGCGTCCGTCGCCCTGGGCTCAGGGGTTCACTGCTGTGGACAGTGTATATAGCATACCCTGAATTATCTGAGCCCATGTGGCTGCTCTGCCTTTAAGACTCCAACAGCTGAGATAACAACATTAAGAAAAGACCAAACTGTTGACATGTGAGAGTGTGGGTTTGCTGAATGACCCAGGCTTGGCCCAGTGATCTTATCAACTCCTCTCTGAGCAATAAGTCCGGAACAGTGTGCACCGAAACAGTTGACAGGGAAGTGTTTAGCTGTGTAACAGGCCACAGGTTGCAGGGAGAGTGACTGGAGGAAGAGTCAACCAGGGGTATGTCTGTGTTGCAGTCCTGGAGTGTGATTGCAGCTCAGTTTTAGTCTAGCTAGCTTGGGTTCTGGAGGCACGGCATGCCATGGCTTCACGGCTGGATTCCAGCTTGGGCGTGTTTGCCCGAGCAGCCATCACACCTTGTGGCTGTGGATATACCCTAAGAGATTGGTCCTTTTGGTTCCCGCTGCTAAAGCTGTTTTTGCAGGGTTATGACACACTGGAAATATCTCTATGACCGTGTAGAAATCTTATCTCTGACTTGATTGCCTCATTCAGGTTTATACTGCTGCCTGACCAATTGCATAGAGTTAAATCAAAACAGACTGTAAAGGGAGGTTGTTAAGGAACCCAGGAACAGTAAAACAATGACACAGATAAGACAGTCTCTGAGGTGCCCACTTAAAGGCGTTAAGACAACAAGGGCTTGGCCATCCGTTGGGGAAAGAAGCGGGAAGCATCCAGCCTAAGATGGATGCCGGAACCATCCAGCTTAAGATATTTTTCTCTTCCCAGAGCTGACTGAGTTCAAAAGACCCTCAGGGGTTAAAAAGCTGCCCTGGCAGAAAGGGAGGGAGGGGGAATACGGTCAGCTCAGCTGGCAGGGATACAGCGTCAGCGAGGCTGACAGACCAACTGTCCTGAGAGCCAGGGTCTGCAGCCAGCTAGCTGTAACGTGGTACCCGGAGAGAATAGGGGACACATAGGCTTAGTCGTGTCTACCTCAGGACTGGATGGGGAGTGCCAAGCATAGGTAAAACAATATGCGTGTAGGTCTCTCTGTTATTTTTTAAATCTACTCTCAGCTCTGTTTACTGTTTGGGCAAATAAATCATATTTTGATTTAGAGAAATGGCTTCGGTGTCACTGCATAGTGTTACGGACCACTGGCTCCCAAAGGAGAACTCTGGCAGGGTCACGCCCACCGTCCACAGGGAGCTGCTCGGTATCATGGTATACCAGGGAGGTATAACCCAGAGAGCCAGTCAAAAAGTGGTTGGATTGCACTTCAGACTCCTGCCCCAAGGAGGTGTGGAGGAACAGGCCTGTCACTTGGAAGGGGTGCACTCTGGGGACTGGAAAAGGCTCTCAGAAGGAGGAGCAGCCTACCTAGGTACTGTGACAAGAGGAGGGTCTGGAACTGCACAACAGCCCCTTCTGGGCCATCACTCCAGCCCAGGTGTGGGGATCCACATTAGCTGGTGGACTGGCTCACCACAAATTTCCCCTCCGCACTGGCTTGTGTAGAGCTGGCATGAAGTCCTGGCCCACCCTGTCCAGAGTACCCTGCCTACTCCTAAGAAGCCTTTCCCACCCACCCCTCATACACATGGAAGTGCAGTGGTCCCTGCAAGGTGGGGGCCTGCCATGGTGCGAGTACTGCTGAGTGAATTCTCCGTAAGTGTGTGTAACTTCCCAGGTGCCCTTGGCCAGCTGAGATGACCAGCTGGGTTCTGCCAGCACGTAATCACCAGGTGTCAGTATTTCTGTGAGTAACATGTTATCTGCATGCATAGCTGGGATATTTGGCCTAGTAGTTTCCTCCAGCACTTCTTCTGGATCTGAGCATCAGGCCTGTCTGTCAAACTGCTCCATCCAGTTTAGGGTGCTGAGTCTGTGTTGCCTGCATTTCCCCCATTCTTTGGGAACCCTAACATTTCCCATGTGTTGTTCAAACATGCCCACAATAACTTACGTTTGGGCCGGAGGAGAGGAGCACTCTGCAGCCCAGTCTTTCAGGTAGCCCTCAGGCCCAGGTGTAGTGCAGCCATTCTCTATGTGGCCTATTGACTAGGATGCTATTCTGAGACTGAACAGACCTGACTTCAAATCCCTGCTGTGCCACAGCCCCTCTGTGTGACCTTGGACAAGTCACTTAGGCCCAGATCCTCAAAGGTATTTAGGTTCCTAATTTCCATTGAAATCCTGAATACCATTGAGGATCTAGGCTTTAGTCTCTCTCTCTCTTTTTTTGAAGATATACCGATCTCATAGCGCTGGACAGGACCCTGAAAGGTCATCGAGTCCGGCCCCCTACCTTCACTAGCAGGACCAAGTACTGATTTTGCCCTCCCTAAGTGGCCCTCTCAAGGATTGAACTCACAACCCTGGGTTTAGTAGGCCAATGCTCAAACCACTGAGCTATCCCTCCTTCTCCCCACCTCAGTTCCTCCTCTGTAAAATGGGGATAATAGTGCTTTCCTAGATATGGGATGCTTGTAAGGATAAATACATTAAAGATATGACAGTAATGAGGGTGATATACATACTTACGATAGCTAGAGTTGATGTCTCTTATATTATGATGTGTGATGGGACACCCATGTTGCTAGCTAGACCCTGCAAGAATTTCATTTGAATATTGGGACACCCTGCAATGAACCTGTTTCTATGGTGATTCACTGTATGTTCTTGCTTTAGAATTTCATCTCCTCTTGTGGCAGGAAGAGGGAAGGCATGATCAGTTATAAATAACCATCACACAGCCAGGCTGACTGGATTTGTCATGTGAGAGTCTGGGGGCACGTGAATGTCGCAGCGGATGGTGCAGTGGGAAGTTATTCTGTCTACATGGAACACTTCACGTTTCTGTTCCTTTAACCACATTTAACTGATGTGAGCCCATTTTTTGTGACTGCTCAGCATTTTTATCATATTTTTCAAATGACACCACCGATGAATGGATGGAAAAATACCTATTAGCTGAGTGAGTCAATTCCCCTTGAAGGAAAGGATACAATCTCCCGATAGAGGCCCTATCTGATAGTAAACTGATACTAAGCTTAATTTTAATGCAAAAGCTTCTTTTTAATAATTCATCATCAACAACCAGAATATTAAATGACTTTTTACCTGAAAAGGAATCTGGGCTGCTGGTCAATAAAAACAACAGAACACGGGTCACTTCCTGTGCCCCTCACATATGGAAGCAATCCCATTAACTCATGTATCAATTACGTGTATGACTAAGATTTTGTTAGCCTGCAGCCCCTGTTATTAACCAGTGCATACAATGGCTACAACCACGCACATCACACAACAATATGGTCCTCAGATATTTTATTGTACAAGGCTGGTCTTCATAAAATATTTCTGAACGTACAAATAATCATGACAAACGGAACAGTTTTTATGAATGTTTAGTTGTTTTGGGCAGGGGAATAACAGCCCTTCCCAAGTCTCAGTGATGAGTGTAGGACCAATTGGTAGATTGATTAAAAAGAAATGACCAAGTTCTTCCTGAAGGAGAGTAAAAGTCATTATGCTGAGTAGAAATCACATGCATTTCAAGGGGACGGTGGGTTGCAGAGAGACCATGGCTGGGTCAGGATTATAAATGCAAAAATATGTGGTCCGTGCCTCAAAAATTGTTCCCTAGAATGGCCCCTTTGTGGTTATATTATGGAGATGCTGCAGGTTATGTGGGGAGCCACAAAAGGGGCAGGAAATTCCCACCCAGTGCTGCAGTTGTGTTCATCCATGGCAATTTTGATAGCTGCAAATAGTCAGTCCCTAAGTATTAATCCCGGTATATCACAGCTGTGCAGCTATGTGACTACGTAGTGAAAGACCCTTTTCCTAATGCAATTGCAAAAGAGGGTAGACCTAGGGTGACCGTGGCAACCTGAACTCTGAATGTCCTAGCATCTCTGGATATTAAATTTCAGCTGTAATGTAGCATTTCTTTAGAGCCTGGGTATGTTTTGCTCTACATGGCAGTGCAGGGGAGCAAGGAAGCCTAAGGGGATTCCTTGCGTTGCCTCCTCACTTTGCCATTCTGCATACGGAAAGGGCAGCTCCATGGGGTTAAAGAAGCAGGGAAGGAGCAGAAACTTGCCTCCAGCCCACACACCCATCCCAACCCCATGTACCAGCCAGCGCAGTGGAGCCCACACAGAGTGGAAAGTACTCTGCTACTGGCATAAGCCTGGAAGACTTAATTTACCAGCTGAAGCCAGGGGAGAAGCAGGGAAGCAATTGTAGCTCCAAGAGTCACAATTTCTTTGCTGGGGTAGCACTGCTACGTGCCACCCCTTGTTCTATGCTAGCCAGAAAGTGACAGCCTAGCCCTTCATTTTTTGCAATAATTGGATGCTGGGAAAGAGATTCTATTTGATGTAGCTGTATCAAATTATATTCTGGCCAAGAAACTAAACCATAGACAATCTGCTGCTGTTAACTGGGATGAGTTTATGATCTAGCATTACTCTGAATTTGTCTTTCACTGTTTTTAACACCTCCTCATCTGTAAGTGTTGTGGTTTCCACCAGATCCATGTTCTCCTTGTAATTGTATTTAACCTTGGTGAGTTTCCACCCAACTAAAGCCCAAAGACCATCACTGGTCTGGAGGCTGCAGATGGACTTTTTAACGAACAGAGAATCTGGAGATGTCTGGAGATACACACTCTGGGGCCTGAAATCTTCTATCTCTCGTGGCTCAAGGGTAAACAGGTAAACTTTCTTACATGCATTTTTTTCCAGATTATTGGAATTAGAGAAGCTTTGGTTGGGATTGTATTGCTTCCTTTTGATTTTCTCAAAGTACCAGATCCCATTGTCTTCCATGAAGCGAAAGATGCCAGGAACCTGGGGCTGGTCTTTCCCAGAAATCAGCTCCATTGGCTGCCACATTTGATAGACCATTCCAAAGCCGCCGTCCACTATGTAGGCTTTCCCATCCAAGACCACCTTTAGCAGAAGGTGATTAATATGATGATCATATGCATTTTCTTCTGGGCTGTAAACTTTTGCTCCTATAATGGTGGTGTCATATCCCAGCGTTTTCAGAACCCAATATAAAAGATGGTTGTTTTCCATGCACCAGCCACCACGTTTCTTCTTCACTATTTTGTCATAAACTGGTTCTAAGTCTAACTCGATGGTTTCCCCGCAGTGGATGCTGAGGTTTTCAAAAGGAACAGCCCTGATGTGGTGCTGGAATATTGCAGTCAAGGTCTCCAAATCCGGGTTTTTGTAGGAGCCATTATAAGAAATTCTGGTGAAATATTCCGCGATGTTCATGTTACCTGTATGGTGAGTAAAAGAACAATTGTGTGTGTCTGAAATGCTTCGATGAGTGTCACCATCCGTCATAGAAGCAGAATGTCTTTACACCCTGATTGTTTAAAATGACTAAGCCCCTTACAGAAGACAAGGAGACGAGTTTGTTTGTTTTACCTTTGTGCCTAGTGACTTCAGGTGTGCTAGGCACACTACATACACATTTTAAGAGGTACTTCCTGTCCAGAAGAGCTTACTATCTAAATAGACCAGTCAGACAAAGGAAGTGATATTGTTCCCATTTTTCAGGTGGGATATTGAGTCAGGGAGACAACTGTGGCCCAGATTATCAAAGATATTTAGGTGCCTACCTCAGGGGGAGTTAGATGCCTAAATACCTTTGAGGATCTGGGTTTAAAGGACGCACTCAAGGTCATAGTGGGAGCCAGAAACCACACCCAGCACTCCTGAGCCCTGATCTAGTTCTTTAACTGCAAGGCCACCCTTCTAGGCACTGCTTGGTTAAATATTTCCTGTGCTATTCATGCTGGTTGGCAGAGGGCACATATCCCACTGTCTTCTGCTCTTACTGCTGACAGGAGCTAGAAGCAGATTCGCACTCCTGGTGCTGTGGCCTTTCAGTGAGCCTGGCAGCTCCATTCTCCTCTCATTAGTAGGGGTGAATGGGAGGGGCTCGTTTTCTGCCTCTTACTCACCACCATCCCTGGTGGCTCAGCTCCCCAGCTTTGTGCCTCACTGGTCTAAGTGAGGTGTTAGGAGCAGGAAGGAGATGCTCACTTTCCAAAAGAAGGAAATCAAGGACCGTGACAGAGCATCATCTCCACCGTGGCTTTTCCCCTCCCACTACATAATGTGAGATACAGCAGGGAGGATGGGTTGCCCTTATTCTCCCTACTCACTGTTCCTTTCCTGGGAGGAGGGATAGCTCAGTGGTTTGAGCATTGGCTTGCTAAACCCAGGGTTGTGAGTTCAATCCTTGAGGGGGCCATTTAGGGATCTGGGACAAAAATCTGTCTGGGGATTGGTCCTGCTTCAAGCAGGGGGTTGGACTAGATGACCTCCTTCCAACCCTGATATTCTATGATTCTATGACAATCTTCAGAGGCAACCAGCAGGCCCTGTGCCTGGAAGTCAATTGTCAGGAATGGGCAAATAGATCTACAACCCCTTTACCTGACAGCAGCAGGACCTGGCTCTCTCCGTCTGCACCGTTGTTCCTGCCTTTTAGAAACCCTGGGGCCTGAGAGGGAGCCCCAAATGCACTGGGATTAGGGAATGCACCACCCATCAATTCAACGCACTCTGGGGTCTCCCAAACTTCAGTGTACAAAGGGCCGTGTGGCCAGCAATGAGACCAGGTTCTCCTTCCCACTGCTGGGGGAATGAAAGACAAGCCAGTCAGCAACAGCTGCAGATCAGATCAAGGTGCGCAGGCTAGCTGGCTGTTCCCAGAATATAATGTCCCAGGTGGGCAGAGATCACTACTCAAGATCACAGCTCATGGTAAGCAATGCAGGAAAGAAGCCAGGACCTGGTGGAGAAAACCCAGGGGATTGGTGGCCCTTTGGGGAGGGAACAGGGATTTTGATATGGACAAACAGGCTAATAGTTATACCCAGAGGACCAAAGAGTTAAAACCACCAAACATCAGCCTACTCTGAGAATCAGATTGAGAATGACTGGTCAGAGCACAGATGATTGATCTGAGAGGCCTCAAACATTCTCAGGTGCCTTCTGTGCCTTAAGATAAAGGTGTCCTTAGCCCAAGGGATAAAAATCCCATTGCGCTGCTCTCTAGGTAGACTTCCTCCTATGAGTCATGTATTTAAAACTTCCTACACTAAGGATATAAGAAGTATTCAATCTGGATAAAGTTATCAGTATGCAGTACTGAAAAACCCTCAAAAACCCCATCATATGAAAGAAATGGGGAAAATACACCAAATATAAAACAGTATTGCTCCCAATTAGAACAATATGCAGGCAGGATCAGAAATGTCCACAACTGGTGCTGTTCAGAATGTATAGAAATGTAAATTGTAGCTATCCCAGTATCGTCAACCCCAAAGGTTCAAATGTCAGGCCCCCAAAAATCACACGATTGGCTTAAAAATCATGAGATTTTTAAAAATAATACATTTGGGTTCCTTTTCTTTACGTTCTGGAACTGGCGCATTCAGGGGTTACATTTTCAAGCTTTTCACAGCAACCAGGAGGTCTAGAAAAAAAATTTTTTTTTTTTAAATGAGATCTGAGATTCTCAAGTAATAACCTGATTCTAGCTTTGAAATTGTTAAGAAAACCACCAAATATCACAAGAGTTGTCAACACTGCTATCCAACTTCAATTCCTTTTGTTACTTTTCTGGTAGAAGTAAAAACAGTATTTTAAATGATTTTTCCTCTTTAAGGGAAATCTTACTGTGTTGTTGCTACTCTAATTTCAAATGTATTGAAAGTATGTTGGCTTTGAAAACAAAATAAAATGTATTATTGCTTACAACTATCAGAACCAGGCATAACATCAGAAGTGTTTGAATCTGTCCATCTGTCATGGTTATTTCTGGGTCACCTTTCACACTGGCATCTGAACCAAGTCAGATGATGTGAATGTGTATTCTGGCTGGGCTGATAATTGAGAGAATAAGCCAGTAAGTCTGTTACACTGACACAAGAGAAGTCAAGTCTGAAATTGGCTGAAGATTCCCTCTCAGTTCTTATGCAGTGTAGCCGTTTCCTGCAATGTTTGTTCATAGGCCAGATCTGAATGCACATTTATGACCAAGTCAGCCACAAAGATTCTGGGTTTAAAAGGTGTCTTACCTGTAAAAACAGTTCAACCACAAGTGTATCAGTTTTCACTCTCTTGCTTCTTTAGGCACTAAACCGTCTGGCCCGGTTTTCAGTCCTTTATGCAGTGAAGAACTTGGGAACAGACAACAGTTCTCCAGCTTCTCTTGAGAGAAATTCCTTCTTTCATCACGTCACTTTCACTCTCTTCTGTAACTGACCAATGCCAGAGGAGGGAGGAGTTCAGCTGTAGTGAGCTAGCAAATTTTAGTTGCACTGACGTAATGAGGATTCTAACTCTACTCGTTAGAACACACACTGCTTTGTCTTTTTCAGTGGCTAAATCTACTGGTTGGCTGTCGGGGACAGGGAGAGTTATTTGTTTCAATAACATTATAATATCGGAGGATGGTACTTTTTTCAGGATATTAGGCAGCTAAGTGTTGGTCAGGAATTTAGGGCTGAAAGTTCATGAACAGTTGATCTGAGAAGATTTTCACTATTTGATATGTCACAAGAATAACAAGATTCTAGCACTGTTGAACACAAACACAAACCCTAGTCCTGATTGGGCAGCAAACCCAAGTTCTTGTATTGTAGCTGTTGTCAGACGCCACCGGTGTGGTGCTCTGCTCTGTCCAATGTTGGTAACTGTCGGCTGCGTGCGTGTGTTCCCTCTGTGTGCTGCCCCGGCTCTGCGCAGATCGCTGACACAGCAGACCCCAAGAGAACCCCCAATAACCACAGACTCCGATAAGGCACGAAGGCACCCAGCCAGGTTTATTGTCAAACGAAACACAGTCTCTAGCTCCCCGGATCAGATGTCTACAGTTCTGCTAGTACATACGTGTTCCCTGACAATGGACCGGCTCAGTCAGTGACGGGACACTCCACTGCCCCCTAGGCTGGACAAAGACACTGCTCCAGGGATGCATTCTTATACACAGGTACAAACAAGTTACACAGCATTCCTGACGTATTGAGGTGCAACCCCTCCATGCAGTAAGGTGCCGCCTCTCACCTTGTTCATGTTGGTTAGAACAAAACAACTCCATCCATCATAATACCCTTTTGCCCCTGTCTTTAGGATGGGTTCGCCTGTTCTTTGTTATCTGTGTGTGTAATGTGCAAGTATCGGAGTGTTCTGGTATCATCCTGGCATATGTTTGTATCTTTAGTGTCCAGTACCTTTTAGGTAAATGTATTTTGAACCATCAGCCCTTTTGTTGCCAGCTTCTGCAAGCAGGGCCTGCCTCTGGCTCATAGCTTAACTTTGCTTTATGATAGCAAAGTCTTGACCATTACTTTAGTTCAGGCCTTAGGCCTCATACCGGGCCTCTGATAAGGGTTTATGTTTCAGGGCCTCATCTTACTACAGTAGTTTAGTGTCTAATTTGTTATCCTTTGTCTCTGCTACATTTCTTTGTGGATTACAGTAGATTTTGTAGAATGTAGAATGTGTCTTCTTGGATGTTTGAACTGTGTCAAGCGTTACAGGACTCTAACAGTGACTGGAGCCTCTGGATGCTACATAAGAATTAAAGAATAACTACTGCTATGTAGCATTCCTCCCATCACGGAGTATAACTCATATTGCTTTCCACCTAAGGATTAGTGTGAATTTTTCTAAGCTAAATCTCATTTTGCTATTTTCCTCCCAAGCCTCAACTATTTCTAGATTCTTTTGTATTAATTCTCTGTGCTCAGCGACATCCTAATTTAATATCAACAAAACATTTCACTAAACTGCTGATTGTGCAGATAAATAAGTTCAGGCACAGATCTCTATGGTAACCCACTGCACAACCTGTCCCCCATCTCAATACTTTGCTCTTTGTCATTGCCATCTGTGGATGGTCTTTCACCCCATGTGGCTGTGCTCAGGTCCAAGCCACGTTATCGTCAAGGGAACAGGTTGCCTGACATAGGCAGACATCCCCTGGGAAGCTCCATGTTTGTAAACAGACAAAGATAACTGTCCGGATTGCAACACTTATCAGATTTCACTGTCCAGGTTAGATCCTGTCGTACTTAGAGTCAGAACCCAGTGTTTTACGGGAGAGCAAGCCAAACCCCAAGCAATCAGACAGCAGTGTCCGCTAAGCATTCTTCTGCTTTTTAAATCTCGCTGGGAATTTCCCCATTTGGGGTGTTGTAGGAAAGTGAGGGACTGATAGCACTAACTAGAGACAAGCTCACTGTAAGTACTGACAGTCCGACACCTACAGGAACCCATTTCCCACAACACAGCCTTAAACTGCTTCTTCCTTGCAGAACATTCTTGATTTCAGGGGAGATCTCTGCCCCTCCTCACACATTTCCCCTTCCATCCCTCCCCTCTCCCTGAGCCTTATGCAAAGCCTAGTGAACTTAGTGGGTCTTTCCACTGATTTCAGTGGGCATTGGATCATGCCCTGAAAGAACCTGCTTCCCAGTGATCTTCCAGCTCAGCGGGAAAGTCTGACCATGGCTCTCATCAGCAGCTTCCCTTCAGTCAGCGACAAAGTGTCATTCGGGAGCGGCACAAGGTGCTTGCTCCATCCCCCAGGTCAGAACCCACTGGCTCTGCGGGGCTGGGAAGAGGCTCAGGAATGGGTTCAAGAGGTGCATGCTGAGCCCTCGTACGGCAGCTGAGCTCCGGGGCAGCAGGCCCACTGCTGGTGTGGTGGGGACTATTCTTTCACAGGGTAACCCACACACACACTCAGCGTTGCGCTCTGTCCCTCTCTAGCGGTGGCTTGAGAGCAATGAGCCTGCTGCAGCACTGGCTTACAGAGCAAGGTCTTCTAGCTCAAGCAGTAGAGGCTTATGCAAAGAACCAGAGGTGCCCAGGTTTGAGTCCTTCTGCTGATGGCCCAGCTGGGACCAGGTCATTACACAGGCTAAGTATAACAGACTCACCACTCTGAAGTGACCAGAGCGCCCTCTGATTCCTTACTAAGGACGATTGCAGAGTCCAGTCCTGCATTCCTTGAATGCCTGAAACTTCTATTGCCATCCGAGCAGTTTGGGTGGATGAGGCAGAGCGGGTCTGTGGCAGCCCCCATGAAGGCATTAGGATTCAGTCACCCCTTGGGGGGCTAAAATGACAGCAAGCACCCCTGGCTCAATGCAGAAGGATACAGCTGAGTCTTATGAGTCCAAAGCAGTCCAAGTTCAGACTTTGTTACTGCCATGTGTGTCCTAGTGAAGGTCTTCTCAGCCCAAGATCCAGGCAGAGTGCTCTCCTGCCTGGGATTTCAAACTGACGTGCAGTTTGGGGGAATGAAAGCGCAATCACTATTCTTAACAACCTGGCATTATAGAGACCATGAAACTGTTCTATACATTAATATTTGTATTCACATGAAATTGTACAGCTCTAGCTATTTATACAGATACATTTAATAAATGGGCAATTGCAAATCTTTGTTACATTAAATTTCTCCAATTTCTCTTATTGGGGATAGGCAGGTGATCTGGTGTTTCTCTGACCACAGAGAACTCACTATTAACCACATTTTCCTGTATTTCAGGCTGAATAAACATGTTGTTTTAGATGCATTCACATTAACTAGGTCTGATTGTAATCATTCTTTGCATTCTTAAGAATTTGCAAGCCTGTTTTCAATAAATTATAGGGTTGGTCACGTTATTACATCCATCAGCATTTTAATTCATTCTCTTACTGATTTTAATAATCGAATTCTGAATACTGTGTGATTAAAATGTTCTCTAGCAGCAATATATTCTTCTGTTACTGCTGGTAATCTTAATGGTCACTAGATGTCACTATAATTTTACTTGGTCTTCAAACGTAACAAACTGATGAAATTCTCGTGCACTCTGATAGGCTTATGTTAAAGGCCCTGTAAAAAAAACATTATTAGTGATCAGAAAACTATTCCAAATACAAAGCTTACAGAAAAGAAAGTTGTCTGTAGTGGTGTTGTAGCCATGTTGGTCCCAGCATATTAGAGGGAGGTGAGATAATATCTTTATTGAACCAACTTCTGTTGGTGAAACAGACAAGCTTTCCAGCTACACAGCGCTTTTCTTCAGGTCTGGCAAAGGAACTCAGACCTAAACACTTGCCTTT
The DNA here is from genome assembly GCF_002925995.2 of Terrapene triunguis. Classification (NCBI taxonomy): domain Eukaryota; kingdom Metazoa; phylum Chordata; order Testudines; family Emydidae; genus Terrapene; species Terrapene triunguis. The sequence continues at coordinate 6,994,270 of NW_020698262.1, read as the reverse complement.
GGTTGAGCTATTACCAGTAGTTTTGAGGTTGAGTTGATGTGCAAGGAACTATCATTTTTTTAAAAAAGATCCTTGGTGGGGAACTTGATAGCCCAGATTTTGAATGTGTCAATTTCTCAGACCCAGAATGTGACTGGACACAATTTACTTTTTTTTAATGAACTTATAACCCATGTGAGTACTTACCATTCTAATCCTGATGGTTCCTATATACCTCAGGGTTAGCTATGGGACTTCGGACTTGTGCTGTAGAAAGAAGAAACTATTTGCATTTGAAAAGACCTCTGCTCAAGCAGCAAAGTACAAGAGATTAAACTGCTGTATCACTTTTATCAACACATACGTTGTATCAGGGCTGGCTCCAGTCACCAGCTTACCAAGCAGGTGCTTGGGGCAGCAACTTCGGACAGGGGCGGCACGTCCAGCTGTTCGGTGGCAATTCGGCGGATGGTCCCTCACTTTTTGTTTGGCTGCTTGGGGCGGCCAAAACCCTGGAGCCGGCCCTGCGTTGTATCCCCTCCCACAAGGCCCCACCCCGCCTCTTCCCAGCCTCTTTCCAGCCTCTCTCCCGAGCACGCCATGTCCATGCTCCTCTCCCTCCATCCCAGCGCCTCCTGCACACCGCTGAACAGCTGTTCCACAGCATGCAGGAGGCACTGGGAGGGAGGAGGAGGAGTTTATCAGCAGGGGCCACAGGCGGACGCGAGAGGGAGGGAGCACCTGCTAATTTTTTTCCATGGTTGCTCCAGCCCTGGAAGATCCACAGAGTCGGCGCCTATGCCTGTATATGATGGAAACCACTTCAAGCCAGGGGGTGCTGCTGCATCCCCAGCACCCCTAGTTCTAGCACCTGTGCCTAACTGCTTTTCTTTACAGAGGTTAGTTCAGTAGGCTGTCTCTGAACACTAGACCACACTGCCTCTCGGATGGTCCAAGGAGCTAGTAAAATAGTATTTCCCTGTCGTCATTGGCAGTGGTGGTCAGGCACAAGGTTTGTAGGGCTGTGACAAAGTTGGGGCAAGGGACAGTCCTTGAGCCACCAGCAGATACAAAGGAGGAGAATAGAAAGAGCAACCCCCCCAGGATGCCCATGGTGTGAAGAGTTGTGGGCCGAAAAGGAGCTATGGAGGTGACCACCCCCCACCAGCAGTGATTTCTATGGGTGAAGAATGAGTGGGCCCCTCAAGCGGGACCTGGAGGATTACTAAGGGAGCCCCAGGGGGTAGCACCTCCAGTAAGAAGGGAAAGAAAACACCTTCCTGTCAGGTAAGCGGGGAGATGTGTGACAGAGTGCTGGGAAACAACAACTGAGGCAGCACTCTGGGCGCTGCAACAACAGCAGTTGCTCTGGAGTAGCCCTGATTAGGAAGAGCTGTGCCTAATTCATGGAGTGGGATGGGCTGAGGAGAGTTAGCTAGTTAGCCCTTTACCCAAGAGGTAGAAAAGTCCATGTGTGGATTTATTCTCATATAAATCTGAAGAAAAGGGGAACCCTACGCTATCTCCTATATGCAATTTCCCAGTATAAGGGACAAAGCAAAAGTCTTGGATGAGAGACTAATTGTAGATGGTAACTAATCCCCATACACACTGATTCAGTCAGCAAATGCAGGAGTGGCATGTTAGGGGTTAAATTTGATTGAGGCATGTGTGATGTCATTTATTTGTATTGAGAAATGGCAACGTAGAAGTATTATTAAGGAATAGTTGGTACAGGGTTTAATGTTGAAATTGAAAGAAAGACCTACATTTTATAAGGCCAAGAAAACCTCTGGGTGAACGTTGAGAGGTACAAATGAGTGCTTTATTTCCTTTCTGATGATTAGTTTACAGGTTTATGCTGCCTGCTGGAACCCTTATCTTATCTGAAGTTCTGAGTATAGCGCTGTGGATTAAATTTCACTAAATATCCAAGATAAAATACACCTCTACCCCGATATAACGCTGTCCTCGGGAGCCAAAAAATTTTACCGCGTTATAGGTGAAACCGCGTTATATCGAACTTGCTTTGGTCCACCAGAGTGTGCAGCCCCGCCCCGCCCCCCGGAGCACTGCTTTACCGCGTTATATCCGAATTCGTGTTATATCGGGTCGCATTATATCAGGGTAAAGGTGTAGTTACAAATTTAATTGTAGTTAGTTACTATTGTTTTAAGAATTGTAATGAAGTTGTTTAGTATCAGTGAGATGCTGAGTTACATATACCTACTTTTACGTATGGGAGTGTCCTTTAACAATTACATGGAGTTATGTTTTAGTATTAGAAAATAGTATTAATTATAATCAAGTTGTTTATTGTATTACTTTTGGTTAATGAACAAGTGTTTAATTTGAAATGATAAAAAGCATTTTAGTGTTTGGCATTGGAATGTTACTTTGATAGTGAACTCTGGAAGTTATCTAATGTAGAACAAAATTGGGTATAAAATTTCCCATACTGGAGGCTGGAATAAATAAACTCACCTGGAATTAAAGTTAGTTTTAAGATTAAAGGAACTTTTAAGAGTATAGTACTATTCAATACACTGTTACAGCTTCTTGTTGAATATAACAATTAGAATTAAGGGAAAACAGAATTAAAATAGTAATAATTCAGTTTGTATTATATTTTCAGTTATCATTGAGGGTTCTGAGATTCTAAAAGGAACTAAGGGCTTGTCAACACCGGAAATGCTTCAGCAGCCCAACTGCAATGGTGTAGTGGTGCCACTGTAGGACTTCAGTATAGACACTACATACGCTGATGGGAAGAGTTCCCCATCAACATAGGTAATCCACCTCCTCGAGAGGCAGTAGCTAGGTCAATGGACGAATTCTTCTGTCGACCTTGAGCTGTCTACACTGGGAATCAGGTTGGCTTAACCACGTCACTCAAGGTGTAGATTTTTCACATCCCTGAGTGACGCAGCTGGGTCGACCTAATTTTTTAGTGTAGACCAGGCCTAAGAATATGCCAAAAGACAAACCTTTGTGAGATTGTGGTAGCATTAACTGAATGATGGGAAAGAATGCATAATACCTGACTTGTTTATGTGATCAAATTTATCACCTGTAGTCTGAAGGAGGATCATCCCCAAAATTTGCATTGTTGAGTAGTAAGTGTCAACATTAGAAACAGATCCTAAAGGGTGTGATCCAAACCTATCAGTGCAACTGAATGGAAAACATTCATAAAAAGCAGATTCTACCACAGTTTGGTAGAGGAGCAACCTCACCTGAAAATCTTGAGCAAAGAATCGTGTTGTTCTGGATCCAGAAAGCTCTTCCCACTTCCTTTAGCAGTGGCCCTGAAGGGTCAACTTCCTCGCCCTAAGAGAGGGAAGTTTCTTTAACTGAGTCCTTCATAGACAACACCTATGGAGGATTTGGGCACACTGATCCAAAGCTGCCTTGGGAAAGAGAAACTTTCCTAAAGGAAGGACAATCCAGTGGTTAGGCTGTTAGCCTAGGATTCAGAAGACCTGCATTTAATTCTCTGTTCCACCATAGAGTGAGTAAGTCATTTAGGGGTACATCTATGCTGCCATAGGCGCCAACTTTCCCTGGCGCCAGTGGGTGCTAGCCCCCCCCTCCACCCTTTCCCCACCCCTGCCCCGCCCCCATTCCAACCCCTTCCCCAAAGTCTAAAGATTTGCAGTAATGCTCATAATACCAAACAGGAGCTTCTGTGACCTTTATTCACAATTGGCACAAGCTCATGTGAGAGCAGCAAAATACTACAATAGATTCTTGCAGCACATTGCAAAAGTTCATGGCTTTCAAGCCTAATTTTCAAACCCAGCCTCCATGTGCAAAGCAATTGTGCGCATCTATACCCAAAGATATACACACTCTGGCATGATGCCCAATTACTTTTGTATGTGCATAATGTGAGATCACATGTGTAGGTATGCAAGCATGCTAGATTGTGCACACATAAAAGTGGGCCAAGTATGTGCCCCTCCATTGAAAATCAGGCAATTAAATGTCATCCTTTAAATCTGCATCTCTGCTAAGCCTGCCAGCCAGAGTAGGAATTAGTGCTAATTGGGCTGTGTGTGTGTGAGCGACATGGGCATGTGTCCATTGGAGGCAGAACTGAGATCGGGTAGCATCCAAGACACTTCACCTAGAGTAGTGAACAGCCAGCATATCCAGTCACCACCAATCTGGAGCACGGCGAAGCCACTATATCCTAGAACTGAAAGTTTCTGTGTTTAATGGCAAACCACCCCGAGTCAGCTGGCCCACCAGGGTGTTAAAATATGCTATTAAAATGATGTATGAATCCCTACACTGGATCAGCTCTTAAACTGATTGACACCAGTTGATCTCCACTACGTCTGCTTGTGAATCTGTCCCACTGTGTTGACTCTCCATGGGTCAATTTTTCCGCAGGTTTCACTAAAATTGCCGTCACTTACCCCGTCCCAGCCATGAATTTGACTCTGTTTCCTGCATTTCTTCTTGCCACAGGTACACAAGAGGGAAACTATTCTACCAGCAAAAATCAATCACATGTGCCTTGGCCAAAACAAAGAGTTGTTTGTTTTCTCTTTAGCTGTGAAACTTTCCATCCAGCTCTACTCTTTAAATTGATCATCTTTGTTCTTTTGTAACACAAGTTAAGCAGGTTCTCTGAGCCTAAGGAAATCTATCTGAGCATTTCATCTAGCTTACTTGCCTGTACAGATTCAATAACAGAAAACTCCTTCGAAGTCAACTCAGATTTAATCTCCATCTTGTCCTAGTACATTACCATGGCTTTGTTGTAAAGGTGTAATATATGGTATTTGAAATGCCATGGGTGATATAACACCACTGATTATTTTTCAATCAGAGCCTCACCATTAAAGTCATTGGGAAGTGCTCTTTAAAAATCAGTGGCGTAATATGGCCCATCAGAGCCACCATTTTGACCAATAGAGGTATCTGTTCATTCTACATTCCCAAAGGATCCACACTATCTATCCCTTAGCCTCAGGATCTGTAACCAGCTGTGTCATGGAAGTGAAGATTTTTTTCTCCCCTAGATTTATCCTGTTTCTCCTCTTGCAACCAATACTATTCATCCCCGAGCAAGAAGTACTGGAGACATCCTTATTTAAAGGATCTTTCCAGTTCCCCTTCTATCACAAAATCCTTTTAACTACTGAGGCCCTGTTGTCTTTCAAGACAAGTCAAACAAGATAATCTGTATAAAGCCAAGCTCTTCTGAGCTAAATTCAAATTTGTTTTCTTTTGCTCGGTGAAACATAGTGTCTAAGTACAAAAGAAAGTGTGCATGGCTCAGAACTTCAGTCAAGACTGGCATGTGTAAAAATGATCTCCACTGATTGCTTTGACTTGCAAATGTTTCCACTCAGAAAAGATGCTTGCGTTTTTGGGGGTCTTCATCAGACACTGGGACTGTCGTCCAGGTGCAATTTGACTTCAATAGTATAGAAAGAAATGTGAAACCGCTGACGTATACGATCCATTCTTCTTCCATAAATACAAAAGAGCAAAGGGTTGCTTAGATACTATGTTCCAGTAATTGTACCTGTACATTTCTCACGTTCCTGCCTGCCAGTGATTAGTAATGTTGGTTCAGGTTATTGGTTTATGCTCATCGTTTGCCTTTGGAGGTAACAATGTGTGCTCTTGAGATTAGCGTGCTGATTTAAAACAAGTATGTTTACACATTCAGTCTAATAATAATACATATGTTATATGCACTGGCAAGTGTCCAGACCTTGCCACAACATCTCCGCAACTCCTAGCTGAACTTGTCTTTCTGGCCTAGATCCTCAGAGGTATTTAGGCACCTAACTCCCACTGAAATCCCTACAGCTCAGACTCTCATCCAATCCGTCATTATCTCATGTCTTGATTACTGTCATTCTCCCCTCTAGCTTCTTGTTTCCTACACTGCACCCACCCCTCAGTCCATTAAAATCACAGCTGCTCGGATCACCTTCCTTGATTGAATCACTTCTCTAGCTCCCTGCCATCAGGTGTGTGTGTGTGTGTGTGTGTGTGTGTGTGTGTGTGTGTGAGAGAGAGAGAGAGAGAGAGAGAGAGAGAGAGAGAGAGAGAGAGCATCTTACATTCCCTGGCATTGTGTGCAACAGTATTTACGCATGGATATAAAGGCAGACAGTAACATCTCTGTGAAAATCATGCAGTATTGAATGACAACAACAAATCAGTCCGTCCCCCCGTTCCCTCACTCACACACACACACACACACACACACAGAGCAGGTTTAAGCAGAACTGCGCTAGCACAAGCCAGTTTACTAGACAGAGCTACCTCTCAGATGATGCTGAAACAGAGGAAAACCTACATAGGTTCTTCCATGCCACCCATCACTGGCGCATCTGACCAGGGTCTCTATTTTCCAAAAAGCAGATTTACTATAGTATAAAGGGCGAGGCTCAGTGCCACTCAGCATCTTCCAGTTGCTTCTGGGCAATTTTCTTAGCTTGAGCTAGGAATCTGGGCATCAAAAGGCAGTCCTATCATTCACATGCAGCCTGAGCTGTACTCTTCCAGCAATAAACCTGCTTTTTTTGGTGGTGGCTCACTAAATTCTGTTGACAGCTGAAGTAATCATTGTGTAAAGAATAAACCCGATGGCTTCACTAGTTTAAAACGGCTTAGAGTGCAGCTGCTGGGGCAAGACACCATTTCAGGGTCTTAAATCACCTATCAGCAGCAGCCATGGAGCACAGCTGGACTCTATATCGCCCCTTCCCCAGTGGAGAATCTTTCACCCTGCAACTAGACTCTTGTGAATGGCACTAGGGGATCTGCTGAGCATACTTCAGAGAGTTTGTCCCAGACAATTTATCTGAGCTGAAGCTACCATATTTGGATCTATTTCAAAAGCTCCAAAGTTGAAGGGTATCTGGGTCTGAGGTTTCGATTCAGAGCATTCTAAAGAAAAATGGACTGTTAAAAATTCTGATCTAGACCTGCATTCATAATTCTGACACCTTCAAAATTCAGAAGTGCTTGGATCTGGATACTGGGGTTTGGCCCAGGAGTCCTTTTCCTGTTGTCTGATCATCAACCTGCTAAGAAAGGAATTAAATGGCCCTTAGCTCAAAGTTTGTTCACTAGCCCTTCCCCTCCATTCCTGGCATTCACCCGGGGGAATCAGAAACTTCTGTTATCAGGGATGGAGAGGACGGTGCATAGGGAGCACCGGCCTCCATGACTGACCTCAGAAGCAGACTGGTCAACCAGATAAGAGCTGTGTGGCGTTATTGACATAAACTGGGACCATATAGATCATTGTTGCAACCAAGGTCCTGTAGTGGCACCCAAATCTTGTATAATGGGGGTCAAATGGGGGGTCTAAGACAAGGTTATGGTTTACTGGTTATGATTATGCTGTCTATATGTGTGTATCAGTTTTGTAGTTGAAGTTATTAATATTGGCTCTATACTGTCTGTATGGCAAACTTATGCTATGCTTCTGGGTGACATCCCAGACAAGCTGGGATTAGCTCTGCCTAGCCTGCTTGATGGCCCATTAAGGACCATCAGCTATACAATGGACCCACTGAGAGAAGGCCAATATGCCTTCACACTCAGCAAAGTATGCAGGAACTGGCCCATGTGACTCCAGACTTCATTTTGCTGTAATTTTCCACAGTAAGAACAAAGAGGTGTTCTTACACCTGGAAAAGACTATAAAAGGCTGATGCCTCATCTCCATTTGGTCTTCAATCCTGCTTCATACCTCTGGAAGGACTTTGCTACAAGCTGAAGCTTTGAACAAAGGACTGAATGACCCATCCCAGTGGGGGATGTATTCCAGAGACTTAATTTGAACCTGCAGTTTATTCTATCACTGCTACAAGCCTGAACCAAGAACTTTGCCATTACTGTATGTAATTGATTCCATTTAACCAATTCTAACTCTCAATCTCTATTTTTTTTCTTTTATCAATAAACCTTTAGATTTTAGATTCTAAAGAATTGGCAACAGCGTGATTTGTGGGTAAGATCTGATTTGTATATTGACCTGGGTCTGGGGCTTGGTCCTTTGGGATCAGGAGAACCTTTTTTCTTTTATTGGGGTATTGGTTTTCATAACCATTTGGCCCCATAACGAGAGGCACTGGTGGTGATACTGGGAAACTGGAGTGTCTAAGGAAATTGCTTGTGAGACTTGTGGTTAGCCAGTGGGGTGAGACCGAAGTCCTCTTAGTCTGGCTGGTTTGGTTTGCCTTAGGGGTGGAAAAACCCCAGCCTTGGGCTGTAACTGCCCTGTTTAAGCAATTTGTCCTGAGTTGGCACTCTCAGTTGGGTCCCGCCAGAACCGCATCGTCACAAGCTGTAAAAGGAGCCAAGCAAAGCTAGATATCCAGAAACAATACCTTGTGATTAAGAATCCTAGTCCCCAACATGTATTTCCCTCTAAGGCCTCATGAATGGGAGAGACAAGGTGGGTGAGGTAATATCTTGTACTGGACCAACTTATGTGGGTGAAAGAGACAAGCTCTCCAGCTCTTCTTCAGGTCTGTGTAAGCTCAAAAGCTTGTCTCTTTGGTCCAATACAATTGGGCCAATACAAGATATCACCTCACCAATCTTGTCTACCTAATATCCCGGGACAAACACAGCTACAACAACACTGCAAACTTGATGAATGGGAGGGACAGGCACCTTTCCCTCCCTCTTCAAACCATAGCTTCCTAAAAGCTGGAGTAACTACCATTTCCTTTGTGGGCACAGACAGGGGTAAAGGAGGGTTTTTCTTGAACTCCCTTCTTCCTGGTCAGCACTGCACTTTGGCTCTGCCATTTTTGGTTTCAGAGATTCAATGATGGAGTAACCTTTTCTTGGAATAGGGTCTCTGTTGGTGTCTACTGATCTCTGTTAGTTGGAAGACTGGTAGCTCTGGGGAAGTGTAGCCCATGGATCCTTTGTTCTGTTCCAAAAGCTAAGTGCCAGCTGCTACCAGTAGGACCCAGCAGAAAAGTTTCAACTGGAATGTCCACAAAGGGTTATGTTCTTTTAAACCAGGTCTCTAGTAAACAGGTTGATTTCAATGGGAGGTGGCACCTAAATACCTTTCAGGGCCTGGGCCCACGTGTAACCTACCACAGGCACTAATGGGAGCTGAAGTTAAGCCCCAAACCCTGCTTTAGGTGAACTTTTTTATGCAAAGCAGTCTACGTCTTGCTATTTTTCATTCTTGTTAGTTTAAAATGAGTTATTCCACTTGTCTACCTATATTAATCCCAACACCTCAGGTGCCCTGATACATTAGATTATTTTGTTTGTTGCAGTGTTGTTGCAGCTGTGTTGGTTCCAGGATATGAGAGAGACAAGGTGGGGAAGGTAATATCTTTTATTAGATCGCTTCTGAACCCACCTTGTTTTGCTTCTGACATTCCTATTTGTGATTCAGTATACAGTGGCTTTGTGATCAGTATTCTGTCTGAATGGTCTTTCTATTTAAATACAAAGCTGCCATGTGAATTTAATCTTTTTCCTTGAGGTCGAACCCCTTTCATCTTATAGGTGAGGAGAAGAAAATTGATAGCTTTAAACTCTCTTTGAATTTTGTTGCCCAGCTGGGGGGAAACTAACCCTCTCTTTATAAATTGTGAAGCAGAATTGTCTTCATTGTAAATTTATGCCAATCTGGCACACTGAACTCCACCTAATGCATAATGTCAAATGTGCAGACTAACTAGAAGATAACGACCGTTGTTGAATGAGTATTAGTGATACTATTATCAATTATTATTGCCCCCAAACATTTCCTGTCTCCTTTCCTTAGGGTGGTATTTTCCAAAGAATTCGTTTATTGGCCTAACTCTGCTGCCATTAAAATCAATAGGAGTTTTATCACTGACTTCAAGGAGAGCATATTTAGGCCAATGCTGGATGGATTTGAAAATCTCACCCTGGTGACACACTGACATTAAGAACAGCCCCAGGGCAGAGGGCAAGGTAACAAACTGTTGGATGTTGACTCTTTAAAGAGCAATGAACGTTAACATTCTGCTGATTGTCTGGGACAGGGCCGGACATTTCAGAATACGTGTTTTTGGGGAAATTCTGGGCTGCGGAGAGTGTGAAGTCACCTTACCAGTTGTTAACCATGGCTAGTGGAGACCAGTGGAAATCTGTAGTTTTGCAGGCAGGCTTCTGGACCCAAAACATTGGACCAGGGCTGCCCAATACACAGACATAAAGCGCATGTTTGTTTCTGACTGTGGACATTCCCAGCAGAGAGCTACAGTAGCAAAGTTTTAAGGCACTTAAAGGTTATAGGGACCGAGTTGACAGCTCTTCACTGGTCTGGATTGCACCTCAGAATGTAACACACACACACATCACATCAATGCTATTTCGTCTAATGAAGGATCCTAGTGTAACCCCCCCATAAATCAGTAGACTTGCCCCCTCGGACCAACTTAAGACCTGGTGTAAGTGGGTGTAACTCCTTGGATTTCACTAGCTCCATGTGTACTGCTCAAAACTTTAAGAAGAAAAACCACAAAGATGAAATTTCAGACATTGGGGAGGAAAGGAGAATCGTAACTGAGAGCCAGATCCTCTCCTGCTTTCTGGTTGTTTGTACTGTTCAGGTATTGCCACGCAGTCAGCAATATGCCCTAATGAGCTGGCTGGAGATTTATGCCTGCTTAGGGAAATCCCCGTGAGGCATAAAGGCAGTATAGCCAGCTTTATGCCAGCTGCTTCTGCCCCCCTGCATAGCTGGCATGTGGGCAGGGTGGGGAAGCTGGGAGTTGGGTCACTGGAGCATGCTGTGCTGCAGTGATCCTGAACCTGATCTAAATTCTACCTGAGCCAGCCCCTGGATCGAGCACAGTTTGAGCAGATGTCAGGCTGTGCCCCATGTCGCTCCGAGGAGAGAATTCTTCCAGATTGGAGTCAGGAATCTGAGTAGGGGAAACAGTAGGGCTGGATTAACTTGTAATTCCTGGCATGAGTGTGAAGGATGCACTGGAGAGAACTGAGAAATCATAGCAATGTGCTTATTTTTAAAGCAAAATAATTTTCTCCAGTCTTTACAGAGCCATTTGGGTTGCGGGTGGATAAGTAGCAGAAGGAATTACAGATGGGCTGATTCTTCTCTCACTTATCCTTATGCAGGTGCAGAGCAAGGAGAAGCTCCACTGAAGTCAATGGAGTTACACCAGTGTAAGTCAGCGAGGGATCTGGCCCTATACGGTGCCTAGAGGATGCAGGCATTTTATCACTATCTATAGGTATCATTTAAATAATTTGTTGATGATGGTAAAGCACTTTGAAGATGACAAGCACTGGATAAGTGCCGGGTATTATTATTTATTATTAGCTGTCAGTGATCACAGGTTTTGAGTTTCTTTCAAACTTTTCTTTTCAAAACTCTGCCCCCCTTCCGTCTCTCCTCTGCCCCCCGAGAACTCCTCCTTCTCGGAGTGCGTCATCAAGGATGTGCAGATTATAGAAATGTACTGGTCCATTTTGTTGCTCAGAAGGCCAAACCCATGATGGATGGTTGCAATTGCATCACATCTATCATTTGGTTACATTGCTTGGATTAGTATTGAAACATTTTTCATCAAGATCACTTTTAAAAAAATGTAACCGACAGAGAAAAACTAAAGGACTAAACCATGTTAAATAATAAAAATGAAATCTTGGATTCTTTTCACATATCAGAGACTTTTCTTATTGAATTTTACTGGGAAGGGAGGGGTATTAGTTATTTTTTTAAGAACCAAGAGTAAAATGTTCAAAAATGCCTAAGTGACTTAGGAGCCTACAGGCTTGTCTGCATGAGAAAGCCACACTGGTTGAACTAAAGGTAAGGTGTGATTTTAAACCAATTTAGTTAACACTGTGCAAACCCGTTTGAACGAGTGGTTTATTTTTGTTTAGCTTAAGTTGATTAGGAATCAGCTTAAGCTAAACAAAAATATGCCACTTTTAAACCAAAATGAGTATCCACACAGGGCAGAAAGAAGGACCACATGGGGAAAAAGTCTAGGTGGGTAAACACTTCCCATCAGAGCTGAAGACAGGACAGTGAAGGAATGGAATGGTTAACCTTTTATCTCTAGACCGCCGCTGTTACATGCAATTTCTGTGGTATATTCCCCTGTGTTCTCTCATTACTGATTCATTCAGGTGTCAGCAGTGTTTTCTGGATATCCATAGTATGTCTCCAAGGCATTTGTCCTCTTTTACATTTGGAGTTAATAGGTAGGCAATTGCCTACCCATCCTCTGAAAGTCCTGAGTTCTGAACAGTACCTTCAGTCAACATTAGTAGCACTGGGCATATTAATGTTCTCGAGTTCTGTGAGCTCTTGTATGCTTTATATTCATTGGCTTCTTTAAATATTTACATGTATCAGTAATAATTGCAGCTGGATCTGTATTTACAGCATCTGTCATGCTGTGTTTGTTTTTGTTCTTAGTGGTGCAGTGACTGACTGAATTCCCATACTCTTCTCCTCCCCTTGAGTAATGGGGGATGGACTGCTCTGTGACTGTGTTCTTAACGACAGGCTCAGAAGCACTTTGCCTAAAGAATAATTATGGAAGGAAATTACTGTGCTGAATCTTTCCTTTGCCTCCTCTCAGAAGAGTAATGAGGCATAGGTGATGCATGGGAGGTCATGGGGGGGCCAATTGCCCTCCCAGATTTCTTGGCTTGCCGGGGGCAGGGCTGGAAGAGGGGCTCTGTCCTCCTACTGGGCCTTCCCCCCCCCCACCCCACAGGCACGTGCTCCCTGCTCCTGTGGCCCCAGAAGCCGGCACGATTGGCTGCCCTGGCCCAGGGAGGTGTGGCTGGAAGTTCCTCCCAGAGGAGACATGTTGAGCGGTCATGGGTCCTCCCCTTTACATTGTGCCCCTCCAGTATCAGGAGGCACCCATCGTCTGTGTAATAAGGGAAAGTCTCAGTCCTTGGCAACAGGAGCTGACCCCACAGTCTCAGGAAACACTTTCTAAAACATGCACTTGGTTGTTGTGAAAGTCGCGGGTGTGACAACTGTGCAATCTGAAGTTCTCTGCCAACACCCCAGCAGCAATGAAAGATTCTCCCACAAGGTCAGACCAAAGTGTATCAACACAGACCTCTAGTGGTTACAGAGAGCATTTCAGCTTCTAGGCCTGAGGGTAAAACTGGAGTAATGCCACGAGGAATCAGGCCTGGGGATTCTGTGGAGATTGCCACCTTGACTGCTGGTGGTCAGCGACTATTCTGCTGATCATTTTGGGGATGAGGAGAGAAGTCCATATAGCTCCAAATCATTCCAGTCAATCTCCAATCAGCTGCCAGACAATAACAGAATTGGTCACTAGCACCCTAACCATGACTAGAACAGGAGTCCTTGTGGCACCGTAGGCCTGGTCTACACTAGGCTTTTATGTCGAATTTAGCGCCGTTATATCGAATTAACCCTGCACCCGTCCACACCAGGAAGCCATTTAGTTCGACATAGAGCTCTCTTTAAATCGATTTCTGTAATCCTCCCCAACGAGAGGAGTAGCGCTAAATTCGACATGGCCATGTCGAATTAGGCTAGGTGTGGATGGAAATCGACGCTAATAGCTCCGGGAGCTATCCCACAGTGCACCACTCTGTTGACGCTCTGGACAGCAGTCCGAGCTCGGATGCTCTGACCAGCCACTCCCCCGGGAAAATTTGAATTCCTTTTCCTGTCTGGGCAGTTTGAAGCGCAGTTTCTGTTTGGACACCGTGGCGAGCTCAGCAGCAGTGGCAGCAGTGGCAACGATGCAGAGCTCTCCAGCAGAGATGGCCGTGCAATCCAATAGAAAGAGGGCCCCAGCATGGATGGATCGGGAAGTCTTGGATCTCATCGCTGTGTGGGGAGATGAGTCCGTGCTTTCCGAGCTGCGCTCCAAAAGACGGAATGCAAAGACCTATGAGAAGATCTCTAAAGCCATGGCAGAGAGAGGCTACAGCCGGGATGCAACGCAGTGCCGCGTGAAAATCAAGGAGCTGAGACAAGGCTACCAGAAGACCAAAGAGGCAAACGGACGCTCTGGATCCCAGCCCCACACATCCCGTTTCTACGAGGCACTGCATTCCATCCTAGGTGCGGCCGCCACCACCACCCCACCCCTGACCGTGGACTCTGAGGATGGGATATTGTCCGCGGCCGGTTCCTCAGCGGACGGGGAAGAGGAGGAAGGAGATGAGGAGGACGAGGCAGTAGACAGCGCTTACAACGTTGATTTGCCCGACAGCCAGGAGCTCTTCATCACCCTGACAGAGATCCCCTACCAACCCTCCCCAGCCGTTACCCCAGACACAGATTCAGGGGAAGGATCAAGCAGTAAGTGTTTTAAATATCTAAACATTTATTTACAACATAACTGGCGTATTTAAAATATTAACAGTAGCTAAAGTGCTTTAAAACATGTAAACATTTATTTGCAACAAAACAGGAAGACTGAAAATATGAACAGTGGGTAAAGTGCTTCAAAACATGTAAACAGGAAAGTCAAACAAAAGGGGAATCAGTGCAAAGTGTATCATGATTACTCTGTCTTTGGGCGCCTCAATATATAGTCCGAACCATTTTCAAAAAATTGCACAATGTCCGCTTCATGATTATAGTGCCCAAAACCCTGCAGTCATTTGTCCCTCCAAGGGCACCTAAGCCAAGAACTGGTCAATGTAGCCGGGGATAGAGGCGACATCCTCCGGGGAGAACTCCTCATACACCTCCTGCAGGTGTTTTTCCAGCCTCATCAGCAGGTTCCTGGGCAGGGAGAGCTTATTAGGCCCCCCGTGGTAGGACACGTTTCCCTGCCACAACGCCAGCAGGTACTCCGGGATCATGGCCTTGCACAGCAGTGCAGCAAATGGCCCCGGTTTCTGCAGGCTGTCCCGGAGCATCTTCTCCTTCTGGCTCTCGGAGACCTTCAGGAGGGTGATGTCTGGCATGACTCCCTGCTGTGAATTAGGTAGGGGAAAGTTAGTATTGGGACTGCTTGCCCGTCCCTTTATAGAACTGCAACCGCCGGTTTACAGCCACGCGGTTTACAGCCGCGAGGGGGTGGGACAGGGGCAGAGTTCATGCTTGCAGGATTGCTGCCAGCAGAGACTCGCATTGCTTTCTATGTGAAAGGAGGCCAGTGCCACTCTTAAAGTTTTAAGCGGCCACAAGTCTACGGCTTACCATGTTTGCCAGCTAGACAAAGTCCGGTGTCCAGCCCTGCTCCTCAGCTCGCCACAGCAAGACCGCAGGCACTGTAGGCGAGGGCCGAAAATTCGACCTTGTCCTCAGTGCGCGTGTGATAGGTGCTCTGCATGGTCTTGTTCACAGAGAAAGACTATGTTCTCTGTTCACAGATACATTGCTCTGTCTCAGGAATTCACTCCCTTTTTCCAATTCCCACAGCCACATCTGCCCAGAGGCTAGCGCACATTAGGAGGAGGAAGAAGAGGACACGGGAAGACATGTTTGCAGAACTAATGGGATGCTCCCGCGCACAGGCAGCCCAGCAGACACAGTGGAGGGAGAACTTGTCCCAAATGCACCGGGCAAACATGGAACGGGAGGAGAGGTGGCGACAGGAGGACAGGCAGGCTACTCAAACGCTGCTTGGACTAATGAGGGAGCAAACGGACACGCTCCGCCGCCTTGTGGATGTTCTGCAGGACCGGAGGCAGGAGGAGAGAGCCCCGCTGCAGTCTCTCTGTAACTGCCCTGCCCCGCCACCAAGTCCCATACCCCCCTCACCCAAAGTCCAAACACGGAGGGGTGGAAGGGGCCGTGAAAAATTTCACTCCACCCCTGCGGACTGCTCTACCACTAGAAGGCTCTCATTCCCCAAAATTTGAAAAGTCCTTTCCTACCCGCCTCACACAAGACCCCGTCCAAGTTTCACCCCCCCGTTCCATGTGCGGTTGTTAATAAAGAATACGTTTCTGTTCATTACTGTTTCCATCCTCTTCTTTTGGGGGGGAGTCTGTCTGAAGGGGGGGGAAGGGGCTTGGTCATTGGACAGGACAGTCACCTTTAGCAGGGGGCAGGTGCAGCAGCAGGGCACATATACAGTGCAGTGACTAGTTATCCTGGTCAGTCTGGGAGGTGGTTTTCATGTTTTGTGTGGTGGGGGCGGTGGTGTTGCTCTGTGACTTGGTGGCGGGGGAGGACAGTTACAGATCTTATGCAGCGGTCCTTACCCTGCATCACAGAGCCGCGCAGCAGGGGATCTGTAACCCTCCTCCCCCTGCAAGACAGTCACATAGCCGACACATACACGCAGTCCCGGCCAGGAGGGCTGGCAGGCTCCGTTGAAACAACCAGTCCACCACCGCGGAGCCTGTCATTCCTGGAGTTTAGAAGCATCATTTGCATCACAACCCTAAACCCGCCCCCCGCCACAGTCTGCGTCCCAGGTTTAAAACATTCCCGCGAAAACAGTAATAAAGACAACGGTGTCCATTAACAAAACAGAACAGACTTTATTTTTTGGTAAGGGGGTGAAGGGGGTATGTAAGTGGAGAGGATAGTCGACGGCAACTGGGTAAAGAAACGGGGGCAAGTTCTGCCTCTGTGTCCACAAACTTAAAAGTCACTGGGTACCCTGCTCAGCCTTGAAACTGGCTTTCAAAGCCTCCCGGATGCACAGCGCGTCCCGCTGGGCTCTTCTAATCGCCCGGCTGTCTGGCTGGGCGTAATCAGCAGCCAGGCTATTTGCCTCAACCTCCCACCCCGCCATAAAGGTCTCCCCCTTGCTCTCACACAGATTGTGGAGCACACAGCAAGCTGCAATAACGATGGGGATATTGGTTTCGCTGAGATCACAGCGAGTGAGTAAGCTTCTCCATCTCCCCTTGAGACGGCCAAAAGCACACTCCACCACCATTCTGCACTTGCTCAGCCGGTAGTTGAACAGTTCTTTTTCTGTGTCCAGGGCGCCAGTATAGGGCTTCATGAGCCAGGGCATTAGCGGGTAGGCTGGGTCCCCGAGGATCACTGTAGGCATCTCCACATCCCCAACAGTTATCTTGTGGTCCGGGAAGTAAATACCTTCCTGCAGCCGTCTAAACAGACCAGAGTTCCTGAACACGCGAGCGTCATGAACCTTGCCCGGCCATCCGACGTAGATGTTTGTAAACCGTCCCCGATGGTCCACCAGTGCTTGCAGCACCATTGAAAAGTAGCCCTTTCTATTGATGTACTGGCTGGCCTGGTGGCCCGGTCCCAGGATAGGGATGTGAGTCCCATCTATAGCCCCACCGCAGTTTGGGAATCCCATCGCGGCGAAGCCATCTATGATGGCCTGCGCGTTTCCCAGGGTCACTACCTTTGACAGCAGTACCTTGACGATTGCCTTGGCTACTTGCATGACAACAACCCCCACGGTAGATTTGCCCACGCCAAAGTGGTTCGCGACTGACCGGTAGCTGTCCGGCGTTGCAAGCTTCCAGAGGGCTATGGCCACTCGCTTCTGGACAGTCAGGGCTGCTCGCATGCGGGTGTCCTTGCGCTTCAGGGCAGGGGACAGCAAGTCACAAAGTTCCAGGAAAGTCCCCTTCCGCATGCGAAAGTTTCGCAGCCACTGGGATTCATCCCAGACCTGAAGCACTATGCGGTCCCACCAGTCCGTGCTTGTTTCCCGGGCCCAGAATCGCCGTTCAACAAAATCCACATGCCCCATTGCCACCGTGATGTCCTGGGCGCTGGGGCTCGTGGTTTCTGACAGCTCTGTGCTACTCTCCGACTTCAGGCCCTCACGGCGGTGCCGTAGCCTCCTCGCCTGATTTCTCTGCATCTGCCTGTGGGAAAGGTGTATGATAAGGTGCGAGGCGTTGAGAACGGCCACAACTGCAGCGATGGTCGCAGCGGGATCCATGATCGCAGTGCTGTGGCGTCCGCGCTGTCACTGATCAAAAAGTGCGCGAACTGATTTCCCGCCGGCGCTTTCAGGGAGGGAGGCAGGGCGGTAGTGACTGACGGATGACGACAGTTACCCAAAAGCACCCTCGCCACATTTTTTTACCCAGAAGGCATTGGGGGCTCGACCCAGAATTCCAATGGGCAGCGGGGACTGCGGGAACTGTGGGATAGCTGCCCACAGTGCACTGCTTCCAATGTCGACGCTTTCCCTGGTAGTGTGGACTGACAAAGTCGAATTACTGTCCTTAGTGTAGACACACACGTTCGACTTTCTAATATCGATTGCACATATTCGATTTAACTAAAATCGAACTACTCTCGTAGTGTAGACATACCCTTAGAGACTAACAAATTTATTAGAGCATAAGCTTTCGTGGGCTACAACCCACTTCTTCGGATGCATAACCATGACTGGCACTGTAGCAATAACCCACATAACATGCACTGTGACTGGCTTCTTGCTCTAAGTCAGAAGGTCAAGTTCAAAGCGACGATGACTCCAGTCCAACTTAAATTAGGTGTGAAAATGCTTGTTAAGTTATACATGACAGCACCGATCGGTAAATAACTTGGCTCTGAGAATCAAGATGTGCAGTTGATTTAGGCCACCTGGGTTTGTGGGACTGGAACAAGATGGCTGACTTGCCGGAGATGTACTAAGCACACTGAGGAGAGGCGGCTGCCATTAAAAGTGACAGAAAGCTGATACAAGATGGTGATACAAACAGAACATGGACTATGTGTTGGGATATGTATGGGTTAAGTAGAGACCTGGGAACAGGGCCGGCTCCAGCGTTTTTGCCACCCCAAGCGGCAAAAAAAAGAAAAGAAAAGAAAACAAGCTGCGATCGGCAGCACTTCGGCGGCAGCTCTACCGCCGCCACTTCATTTTTCGGCGGCAATTCGGCGGCCGGTCCTTCCCTCCGAGAGGGACTGAGGGACCCGCCGCTGAATTGCCGCCGAAGAGCCGGACGTGCCGCCCCTTCCCATTGGCCGCCCCAAGCACCTGCTTCCTTCGCTGGTGCCTGGAGCCGGCCCTGCCTGGGAAGCTGCTAATGTGCTGACATGACATTAGGGGACAAAGGCATAAGAAGGCTGGAGTTCTTTGTTTAATAAATAAGCTGCCATATTTTGCCCTTCCCTATTGCTTGTAAGAATTGATAAGTGTTGCAGCTGCATAAGAAATGTGGGGATCTAAAGGATACCTTTTGGGTAAAACAGTGTTATCTCCTTCTCCCTTCCTTTCCCAGCTATACTAACAAGCCCTGGCTCATGGCCCCTTCCTCCCTACCCTGAGAATTGCTGACCAGGAAGATTTGTGGCAACAAATTGTTGCAAAGAAATATATTTTCAAGGTAAAATGCCTGTGTAATATGTGTAATGCTGTGCACAATAGCTAGGATGGGTTTACTAACAAAATGGGTGTTTTTATTACTTAATAAGGGTTTTTGGGGTGTTGTAATGGATGTAGGCGTGTACATACTAGCAAACAAAAAAAATGTGCTGTAACTAATTCAAGGTTTACTGGACAATTGGGTCCAGGGGAACAAGTATCGCAATAAAGAAGCCTGTCATATCTGCCTCTGGGTCTGAGGTGAAGTTCCAGTGTGTTAACAGAGTGAAGTACAGAGTGCCCAATTGCACTCTTAATAAATTGTGTCTGGTTGAACTTTAACTCGATGCACACAGTGAGTTAAAGTTTAATCACTTGCAATTTATCATGGGTGGCTATTAATGCCATGTTTTATCAGCTTCTTATCTCCACAAGCCAGCCTTTCCCTAATGTGAACTACTGATGCAATTAGCAAAGAACATCTATTAGTTAAAGCATTTCAGGTTGGTCCTCAAAGTTTCAGAAGCAGAGCTATTAAAGAAAATTTAAGGCAGAGGCCAAAAACATAGGGTCCTTTTTTCTTTTGCAATCCAGCCTCTTTGTGCACTGCTCTGAGGACACGAAGTGGCTGGAAAGGTAGTAGCTCTCCCCAGTTAGTGATTCCCCCAGCTGGAAAAGCTAGCTCCTACACCACCCCTTTCCACAGACCAGGGGACAGGAAGGTTGGGGGACAGGTATAGACAGAACATAACCACACTGCTGAGGACCATAGGCAGCCAGCCAAACTTAGAGCAGACCCTAGATGGCTCTAAAGTACCTGGGGACAATATGTTTCTAGTCCCAGAATCAGAGGGCTGCAGGGGGCTTCTTTGCAATGCTTCTTTTCCCAGCTGCAGCCAGAAGATAGGAGTGAGAGAAAAATCTGGCTTACTGTCTTCAAAGCGTGTTCAAGTGTGTGGCTTGCTTTCTTCAAGGAGCGCCGCTCTTCATCACATTGCTTTCACT
This sequence comes from Terrapene triunguis, assembly GCF_002925995.2. Classification (NCBI taxonomy): domain Eukaryota; kingdom Metazoa; phylum Chordata; order Testudines; family Emydidae; genus Terrapene; species Terrapene triunguis. The sequence continues at coordinate 6,974,048 of NW_020698262.1, read as the reverse complement.
GCTCTTCCCTTTGTGGTTTTGTCCCCAGCTCTCCTCGATGTCCTCCCACAAACACTTCTGTGGACAGTGAGAAGCTACAATAGCCCCAGTAATTTAAGCAAAGCCAATGCCAGTCAGCAGAAAACATTTGCTAATGGACATAAACTTTGTTTGATGCCTATTCTGCCAGGAAGGGGATGCGGCCATTGCAAAACTTAATGCCACTGGCTCTCTGGGCCAGGTTCATTGACTTCACCAGCAAATATTTGCTTTGTGGGACAAATTAGTTTTTTTGAGGTTAGCTGAATAATCTTTTATGATGTTGATCTACGGTGTTGACTTGACTATGTTGTTTAGTTTGTTCCCCTCTGATCATAAACTGTTCCCTTGACTGAGCAATAAAATGAAAGCTCTCATGTCACTGGGGTTTTTTGTTTTTCTTCTTTTCTTGTTGGTTAATTCAATTCCCCTGCTCCATGAAAGATGATGTCCACTTCTTATTAACTGATCAATGAATGTACAGTGTATCCTAGGACTCAGCAGTTGCACCCCCATATGTTCATTTTCTCCACGCCCGGTGCTTGGTAACAGATACAGTAAAACCAGGCAGATGTTCACTCCAGCACGGCATTTGGAACTGGCGTTGGTTGTTGTCGCTCGGTGGATGTTCTACACTGTTATAAGAGAGCTCAAGCTATGGCTGTCAACTGGCCAGCACAGCCTAGGTGGGGGCCAAAACCCGCAATCTCTGCCACAGGGAGGCTGGCCCTTTAAAGGGATATGGGCCTCAGCGCCATCTGGGACACAGCCATCTTACCTCCCCAGCTGGGGAAAATGGGTCATGTGACCCAAACAGACTTCTGGGGTGGATGAGGAAGAGGCCTGGGCAATGAGTGGGGAGACTTTGGTGGAGGCCGGGATAGAAATGCTGAAGGAGATGGACTTCATCTCCAGCTGTCTGATGTGCCCGGAGGGCTGGGAGAGAGGGACCAGTTATTGTCAGAGATCAGTCAGCTGAAAGGGGAGGGGAAGGACTGTGGAGTGAAAAACAGACTGGCACGGGGCAAAGGAAGAAATAAAGTTTGGACTGCAGAGAGCTTGCCTCGGGGTGGGCAAGGATCTGGGGAGGGGATGGTCACAGGGTGACTGGCCCTTTGAAGGGAGATGAGGTCTCAGCCTCACCTGTTAAGACAGCCAGTGTGCCTCCCCCTGTGAGGGAAATGAATCAAGTGAGTCGATCAGGGAGAGACCTGGGCAGTGACAGAAGCGGGAGAGAGACTTCCACAAAGGCCTGGAGAAGGCATGTGAGGAGACTCTGAGATCCCAGGGGAGAAAAGATTCCAGCTTGGCAGGTCTGGGAGTGGCTGCTCTGGGAGGAGCAGTGAACAACCCAGAGGAGCCCAGGAGGAGCTGAGAGGAGACGATTCTATGGCCTAAAGGATACTCAGAATGGTGCTTACTAAATAATCTAATGATCCCTTCTGGCCTTAAAATCCATGATGAAAAAATGTCTCTGGAAAACAGCTGAGAAACGGAGTTGAAAGGGAGAAATACATCCCTGGCGGAACATCATGACTTCACTGGAATTACACCAATGCATTTTTACATGTGCAGACCCCAAAAATACAGGAAAGCCTTTCACCTCCCAAGAGCCACTTTCCCACAGGGAGGGGAGATTGACAGCCCAGCCACAGGAACGGCTCACGCTGGTTTGCTCTGATTTTTGTTTGTAAGCATACGCGATCTCCTGACTAGGACAACTTGCGTTTCATGCAAACAGCCGGTAGACAAAAAG
>NW_020698262.1:6940523-6957274 GCF_002925995.2 Terrapene triunguis | reverse complement strand
TTCTTCCTGGTTAAGTGGTCTATAGTAGACTCCTACCATCACATCACCCTTGACTCAGGGCAGCACAACTCCACACTGAAAACCAAGGAGACAGACCCAGCGCCTTGACAGTACACTTGCCTCCCTGCTGCATTGAGCAGAAGTTGGGCACAATAGAGACGCTGCACCAACAGGGTCAACTTATTCATGGCTCCTGAGAGCCTGAGCATAATAATGCTGTACCTTGAAGAAGCACGGTATTTGCTTCTAGTCATACTCCCAACTGATAGGGCAAGTTAATTTGCAAAACCGCGTGTCGGCAGTTTGCAACGCAACTCTCATAAAAATTCTCGGAAAACTGACGTCATGGCTAAATCTCCAGGCAGCACATTGAAAATAAAATTCCCAGAGAATATATCTGCCTTCAACCTATTTTTGTCTTCACTTCCGCATGCAGTATTAATTTAATCTAGCTTCAAATGCAGAGCACACACACAAATTCTTCAATGCCCTTGACCCCATCACCACCGCCACTTAAAATTGTAATGCCTGAAATAACCACAGAAGCATATTTTCTCCCCCTCCATCACCACCTAACAAGGGTCAGTCAGTCAGGACAAGCTGCCACTTGCTTTACATGGAATGCTAAGGGGATATAATGAATTAACTTCTAATGTTAGGGCTACAATAGGTCAGGTTAAAATGTCCTACCATTTATATATATAAGGTGCTAAAAAAGTTTATGGCGTTGCCAGGAAGCTATGGGAAAAAAACATTCTAGGTTAGCATGACATGGAGCATGAGGTGTGAACACAGCTAAGCAGGTTCAAACATATTGCAGCAATGTCTATTTTAAATGCCTTGTTATCTTTCATCTTTAAACATTTCTGTGCTTTAAATTTGTTTTCTTTATGGTTTAATCCTTAGATCCTTTGATCTCTGTTTCATCTTTCCCTGTTATTACAAAGCAGGAAATGCATGCTTTCTAAACTGTGAGATTATAGGGCCAATTATCCTTGAAGGGTGGGTGGTTATGGTTTTGGGGGGAACTTTACCACAGAATAAATAACCTAAAAACAACCTTGTTTTTGCCTGATGAAAGACCCCATCATTAGTATGTCAGGCGCAATCTCCAATGCTGAACTAACTTTGCTGAGGCCAAAGCAGTGAATCCAGGTGGGAGAAGTAAAGAAGAAGAGCAAAAGAGTTGGACACAGAGTGGGAGGTTGGCAGACAATTTTGGCATACAAATGTATGTGAAATCGGGGTCCTAATTTATGTGTGACTACATATGTAAATGCACCCAGTTAGCTGATTTTGGTGGTGGCTGATTCTCCCAGCGGCTGGCGGTTCAATCTGGATAAATTATCTGTGCACAAAGAGTCTGGAAATCTGGCATGAACAAGTTCTTTTATGAGTCCAGGTAGCTGTTGACAGTAATAAATACTGTGGGGTCAAATGAGCCTTGTTCATAAATTTTCAGCACTTTCACAACCAGCTGCAAGTGGGAAATATAGAGTTGCACGTACATACACTGATGTATGTCAAAGAGTCAAAGAGAAAGGAGAGTAGAGGCCGATGAATAGGGCACTGGCCCAAGAATAGAGTGCTATCTCAGGGCAGGTCTACACTAAAGCCGGGATTGATGCTCTGAGATCGACCCACCGGCGGTCGATTTAGCGGGTCTAGTAAAGACCCGCCAAATCTACTGCAAATCGCTCTCCAGTTGACCCCTGTATTCTACCCCCGAGGGGAAGAGTAAGGTAAGTTGACAGGAGATTTTTCTCCTATTGACTCACCCATGGTGTAGACCCTGCAGTAACTCGACCTAAGGTACGTCGACGCCAGTTGCATTATTCACAAGCAGGTCACTTCACATCTCTGCTTCCCCTCCCACCTTTGGCTGTCTTGTGTATTTTGACTGTAAAATCTTCAGGGGGAGATGGGGGCATCCCTTGTCCACTGCCTAGCATAGCAGACTCCTGAGATTGTTGACTGTGTTACATCTAATTCAGATAGGGCAAGAATATCCATCTGAAATGGGGTAAGAGTATGGGGTTTTGGTAGAAGGGTTAGGCAAGTGTGGTGACCAGGTCGTATGTTACCCAAACGAACTTACCATGTCTACTGAATGTGCAAATATCTAGTCACTTATAATTCATTGTTACGGTATCTATTGTTTACATGATGCCACTGAGCTTGCCCAGAGGTCAGTAGGTATTGCCATTTTCAGCAACATTGAATCTGATCTGTGAGGCGTCTGAGGCATTGCTAAGAAAATGATCCCCAAACCCTTTAAAACAAAACAAAACATACCTCTCAAATGGGGGGAGGGGGAAGGGCATACAATGTATACTTGGTGGAAGTGAGAAGGCAGAGTGGAGAGCGGAGGCTGCCGGCCAGCTCTGAAGGCACTGTTTGAATCAATGCTTACTGCTTTTACTGAGAGGGGCATGTTGATTTTTTTAAAATCGGTGTGTGTGTGTGTGTGTGTGTGTGTGTGTGTGTGTGTGTGTGTGTGTGTGTGTGTGTGTGTGTGTGTATATATATATATATATATAAAAACTACTACAGACAGCAAGAAGGGGGGAGCGATCAAATAAGTTTGCGAACCACTGGTTTAGCTGCGTGTGTGTATAGACAGGACCTTCCATGTTAAAGGGTCCTAAAGTGACCCCTTCCCTGTTTACATTGCCGTGTTGAAATGTGTGAGGAGAGGCAGCATTGCCTTGGGGTTCCAATCTGGGTCCATGCGAAAGTGCAGCCATGATTTCAGGTGGGCGTGGATGGCAGCGGGTGCCTAGCACAGAGCATTCTGCACACTAGACAGGGAAGGGGAAAATATGGCCAAGCACAGTAGGGCAAATGTAGCTGCTTTTACATAGCCATGTCAGTGTCTGAGAAAGGGAGACCAGACCTCTCGCCTTAAAAACTCAGCTGAGAGCCCTACACACACTGAAGTGAATGGAACTCAGTTCACTTGCTTTGTTTACTTGCTTTGCTAGGACGGAGGGCTGAGCTGGCGTGGCTGGTGTACTGTGACGCTAAGCCTGCTCCGCTTGCATCCTTCTCAGTTGGTGTGGAGACAAATATTTGGCTCTCATGTTCCTCCTTGCACTGTGTTCTCAATTGAGCTGAAGGCTTACAGATGCCTGTAAACTTGTTTAACTCAGATGCCTAGGGCATTAAAACTGCCAAGTTGCGGTTTGCATCATGATAATTTACCCTCATGAAGGAAGTAAATGCCAGAATCATTAACTCAGATTATGATGACTTGTATAACATATTTGAAAACCACAATTACCCCACCATCGGAGAGATTCACCGTTTGCCTCCTTTCACAGCGTGACAGAGATGCTTAGTTTACGCATTGGGCCATGCTCTAAAAATTAAAGCATTACGTTTATTGCTATGTTTGGAGCCCAGTGTCCTCAAGGTTTTCAGAACACAACTCTATATGAATAATAAGCAACTGTTATCTTCAGCATAAATGGCAAATGTAATGACCATTGAAATTTTGCCTACTTTGTTATCAACATTCCAGGCAGAAGTAGATCAGCTGACAGTGAGTTTCTGGACTTGATCTTACTTATAATCTGATTGCTTCCGGGTGATTGCATTGCTGGTTATCCTTTCATAAATTTCAAAGCCAGAAGGGACCTTTGTGGTCATCTAGTCTGACCTTCAGTATAACTAACAGGCCACAGAACTGCCCCAAAATAATTCCTAGAGCAGCTGTTTTAGAAAAACATCTAGTCTTGATTTAAAAAGTGCCAGTGATGAACTCCCCACAAAACCTTGATTAGTTGTTCTCATGGTTAATTATCCTCACTATTTAAAAATGTACACCCTATTTCCAGTCTGAGTATGTCTAGCTGATTGCTTGATCGATTTATTTATTTATATTTTTAATTTGCACTAAGAAAGAAGGCACCCATTCTGTTAAGCGTTGAATTTTTTCTGTCCTGGAAATGGGGTTTAATTCAGAAGTGGATCAGTGGCCCTGATATACCCATACAGGTTGTTAGTCCACATTCCCGTTGGATGAGAGAGAACTAAGGAGGTGTGCTCTTTATCAATATTAAGAAAATATAAATAAGAATAAATGAAACTAAACAGATATATCTGATTAATTGATTTGTATATTTTCAGTTGGCTTAGGGAAATTTATAACAGTGCAATGATCAAATGAAAGTTACAATTGAGATTCAATTACTAAATCAGGGAATTAACAATAACATGAAATAAGATCAACAATTGAGCAAGTCATCTACTCAGCACAATCAATTATCAGATTATGAGGTCAGTGTAATACATCATGAATGTCACAAAAACTAAAATAAAACAACCCACTCAAATAGGCCTAGTCTCTTTCTCAACCCTGAAATGCCACTACACTCCTTTGGAGCACTGTAGCTTGATTAATGTATTCTTGTTTGCTCCCCTTCCAGCTAACTGCTCTACTTTCAATACAGTGATGAGCAGCAACTCACGATTCCCTTTGCGGTGGGATTTGTTTAAACTTTAGGTTAGGAACTAATTAATGGTGCCATTTTTAATAGCTGTACCCACATACTACTACTTAAACATTCATACATTAACACTTAAAAAAAGCTTAAACAGCTCAATAAATTGGCAGATGTCTCTGGACAAGTATATTCAAAATAAAGAAACAAAAGGGAAAAAAATCTTATCTAGAAAAGAAAAAGGAACAGCTCTTCAGCTTGCTTGGTCGAAGTCAGATGCCATCTTTCTTGATACCACATGCTGTATGGCCTTCTCCTAACAATGTTCAATTTTTGTTTCAGTGTATCCATCCAGCTGTGTAACGCTCTCCATATTTTAGAGGACATTTCACACTACAGTTTCACCCTAAACTTTTCTGTGAGATTATCCTGCAATTTTTTGCTGCTTTAATTGCCTTTTGAACTACAGTCAGCTGCAGTAACTCATGCAGAAAAGCTGTTTCCCATTGCTTTTGGCAACCAAGAAAGGTTTCATCCTGTATATAGGAAAGTGACATGTCCTTGGGGATATAGGCGCTGCTTGGGACAAATCTATCTCTGATGCAAGTCTGTTGAATACAGCTGGGGATGAATTAGGCTCCTTGTGTTTGTTCACTGCCTAGCATTTTTTAAATTCCCTTCTAGCCAGCACTGCATGGTAGATCTAAGAGAACAAATAGTTTGGTTGACTCAAGAAGACAGAGACCTCAACTACCCTGGGATTTGCTCCGATTCCAGCCGTCAGTATAGCTGCACAAGTACACATGCCAGTGTAGATGGGCACAGCTGCCATTTATATCAATGTGGTTTCCCCCTTTCAAGCAGAAGCAGCCTCCACTAGTGCAAATAGCAGCTTTGCCTGTCTACACTAGGGTCTGCTGTGGTGGAGGTACACAAATGACTGGAACCAGGGCAGGCCCTTCATCTATGCAGTTCCTAAGAAGGGGCCCACAGCTTGTCACACGTCAGAATGACACACTGGAAAATTCTTAGAAACATATTTATATCATCTTGGTCAGGTCTGCTGCGCATGGGTGTATCCATTAGTGGAGTTTCACTATGTACCTTGTAAAATGTCAGGTGCTGTTGTTACTACCATAACACTGATTAAAAGTGCAGCAGCTAAGAGGAAAAATACATTGCAGACAAGTTCTAGACTGACTTTTGCTAAATGAGTGTTGACATGCTTTGAGACTCTTTGACATGCCCAGGGGCTTACCTGCCTGTAAATGAGGCAATGAGCCATGAAAATTGAACAGACTATGTGTGTGTGTGTGTATATATATATATATAATATTTTAATAGATATTGTAGTTGCTGTGCTACACCAGCCATACGAAAGAAGAAGAAGCTTACATGGGGTTGACAGATTAGATAGATAGATAGATAGACTTCTTCTTCTTTCGTATGGCTGGTGTAGAGCAGCAACTACAATTTCACCTGAAGTTGATGGAGCTAAGTGGCTACATCAGGAGTAGCAGAATTTATTGCAGTGATGCCTCCTTCATATTTATAAATTGGGCGGTAGGTAGCGATATGTTCAATGGTCTGTCAGGGGGACCCACACTCGCACACCGGGTGTCCTTGATTTTCCATTTGTGCATTCGATATCTGCATCTACCATGGTTGGTTCGAATTCGGTTCAGAGTTGACCAAGATGACCATGGAAGGTCAAACCAAGGAAACTTCTGCATGGGATCTGGCACAAGGTGCTTATTTTTTAAGTCTTGTTTAGCCCAATCTGCTTTCCAGGCCTCCTTCTGATCATAGCCTGATTGCATGAGGCTAAATGGATATTCCCAGAAAGGCTTGTGGGACTTAAGACATTGGGGGGGGGGGGCAATGTCAAGGTCTTGGTGAATAGGAAGACATGTTTTCCTAGATTCACTGAGCTTCATGGAATCTTGCAGCAGTTTGGCATATCGGTGGGGGAACGATGTTAGACAGGACAGGTAGCCATGGTGTTGGAGTCAACTTAAGGGGTCCCGTGATGCACCGCATCACTGTATTTAGCTGGGTATCCACAGGACGTGTGTGGCTGCATCTGTGCCATACCCGTGCACAATATTCAGCTACTGAATATTAAAATGCTATTGCAGATGTTGGCAACACAGATACTGATGCACCCCAGGTTGTACCTGCTGGTTTCTGGATTCTGTTGGCTCATTTTTATCTTTGCAGCTACCTTCTCAAGATGATCATGGAAGGAGAGGGTGCAGTCGAGTTTCACTCCGAGATACATTGGAATATAATCGTGTTGAACATTTTTACCACAGAAAGCTACCTTCAGTGTGTTTTTGGCACTCTTATTATCAAGATGAAATGTGCTTACTATTGTTTTTCTGGGGTTTGGAAATGTAATATTATTACCTTTGAAATGTGATTCTCCCCCCCCCCCCCAAGATTGAGTCTGAAGGTGTTTTAGGTTGGATATGACTGTGACACGAAGCTGGGAGGGGGCACTGCTAGCACTTTAGAGGTCAGGATTAGAATTCAAAATGACCTTGACAAATGGGTCTGAAGTGTACAAGATGAAATGCTATAAAGACAAATGCAAAGTAGTATGCTTAGAAAGGAAAAGTCAAATGTACAAGTACATAACTGGCAAGGTGGTAGTACTGTTGAAAAGGCTCTGGGGGTTATAGTGGAGTCAATAATGTGATGCAGTTGCAACAAAGCCTAATATCATTCTGGGGTATATTAAGAGGAGTGTCATTTGTAAGACACAAGAACTGTCCCACTCCACACGGTACTGGTAAGTCCTCAGCTTGAGTACTAGGTCCAGTCCTAGGGTCCACACGTTAAGATGTGGCCAAATTGGAGCGAGTCCAGAGGAGCGGCACAAAATGATTAAAGGTTTCGAAAAAACCTGACCTATGAGGAGAGATTAAAAAAAACTGGGCGTGTTTAGTCTTGAGAAAAGAAGACTCAGGGAGACCCTGATAATTCTTCAGACATGTTAAGGGCTTTTATAAAGAGGACAAAGACCAATTGGTCTCCATATCCACTGACCATAGGACAAGTAGTAAGCAGCTTAAGCTGCAACAAGAGAGATTTAGGTTAGATATTAACCTAGAAGCTGTATAACGATAAAGGAAAGTTAAACACTGGAACAGCTTCCTAAGGGAGGTTGTGGAATCCCCATCATTGGAGATTTTTCAAGAACAGGTTGGACAAACATGGGTCAGCAGTGGTGGATTAATCACTGGGGCAACTGGCTGAGGCCCCGGCCAACTTGGGGACCCTGGAAAAAAATCCGCCACCGGGTGGCAGAAGCCCAGAGCCCCAGCAGCTGGGGCAGGGGAAATGCTCGTGCCCTGACCCCCATCAGAAGTTGTGTGACAGGGGGAGCCCCCCCCTGCTACCCCCCAACTGTGGGATGGGGCAGAAGCCGTGGGATGGGGGAAGTCCCCCCTTCAGTGGCCCCTGACCCCGTCCCTGGCAGAAGCTGCAAGGTGGCAGGGAAAGCTCCCCCAGCATACCCCCACCCTGGGAAGCCCCCCCCCAGCAGCCCCCAACCTTGTCCCAGCAGATGCTGCAGGACAGGGAAGCCCCCTCAGTGCCCCCCAACCCTGTCCCCAGCAGAAGCCCTGGGGTGAGGGGAAGCTCCCAACGGCCCCCAACCCTGCCAGTGTCTCAACCTCGTTCGCAGCAGAAGCCGCGGGGTGGCAGAGGACGCCCCCACGCCCGACCCCATCCCCGGCAGAAGCGCCGGGCAGGCAGAGCAGGAGAAGCCCCAGTACCTGGACCGCCGCTGTGGCCCTGGGACTGGAGGAGCTCTTTCTCCTCTGTGTAGTCCGGTCTTGGGGCTGCAAGGGGGTGGGGGCAGAAAGGAGCAAACAGGTTGTGCAGGTGCAGTGGGGTGGGGCGGAATGGGGGGACTCTGGGTGGAGCAGGAGCAGGTTCCTGGGGAAGAGGCATAAAGGGGTGGGGCTGTGGGCAGGGCTGCAGGCGGAAGGGGTGGAACGGGAGTGGGACCACAAGCAGAAGAGATGGGGAGGGCTCCCCCCCACACTTGCTCTGGCCTAGGTCCCCTTAATCTGTCTCTGCCAGTCAGGGATGCCTAGGTTTACCTGGTCTTTCCTCAGAGCAGGGGGGTTGAAGTAGCGGCCCATTGGAGCTCCATTTCAGTCACACATTTCTATGATTCTATGATTGAGGGTGACATCCTGGCCCCTCTGAAGCCATGGATGTTTTTTCTATTGCCTTCAATGAGGCCAGGAGTTTGCCCTGAAGCTGCTTTCCAACCGTGGACAAGACTGTGAGGGGCAGACCCTGAGCTGCTGGAGATCAGCAGACCTGCACTGACCCAAGGCCACTTCCACATTAATCCGGTTTAAACTATAACAGACACGAGCAAGGGCCTCGGCATTCTTCGTAATTCACTGTTCCTTTGATAGGCTCCAAAGCTCAGTCATTTTGAAATCCAAGCATTTACACTGTTGTCATGCAGACATACTGCGTATTTGGGTGTTTGTTAGAACCAGCTTGAGTCAGTGGAACTGGTTAAGTATCAGCAAAAATTAACAGGACCATTCTGGTTCGAATGCGCCTGGCTCTCGCTGGTATGGAAGCAACACAAGAAAGGCCACCGAGCTTCTTTTACCAGTTCCAGGCAGTGTCTTTAGGGCTGCAGGTTTCCCAGGAGTCTTATTTCAGTAATTAGTCAGGTGTTTCAACTGAATGGTTTCAGGACACTACCCAACTGAGTAAACAGTTGCATCCACAGAGTGTAATTATATATATATATAGCTTAAGGATGTGAACAGGCAGTAAGGCAGAAGTGTTAACAGACCATTGTTATCCTAATAGTTGGAAATTAGTGTAATAAACCATTTGTAAACAAGTAGAGGGCAGACAGCCAGATGAGTTTCTCTATACACAGACCCTGGGTGAAATCATGACACTATTGAAGTCAATGGGAGCTTGTGAATTCAGTGGCGGCAGGATTTCACCCATAGCGTTGGGTGTAGCTATGATAGACTTCCCTGGAAAGTCAAAAGCATAGTATGGTATGTTGTTACTTACATTTTGGTTCTTTTACAAATTTTTCCTCCAAGCAATCTTGCAATTGGGAGAGTCAAGCTCCCTGTATTGGTTTCCTGTCTTATATTCTATCTGTTTTTGCCTAGCCACATCTTAATCACAGAGCTCGCTTTTGAGAGTCACAGTGTGGTCAAGATACTAGTCCTAGCAGCTATCACATTTTGCACAGGTGTCAGTCATATTGCTCTGAAGAATATTCAGACATTTATAGATATTCACAGTGTAGGTTGGCTTTTCATCAAACTGTGCCCTGAAGTTATTTGCAAGCTCCCATGCATGAGTAACCAGAAAAATGTCAGTTCCAGGTCATGTGGATATCTCGTGCCAGTAGAGATTGATTCTGCTAGTGATCATTGTGTGTAAATGAATTGCGTGACTATTCGCTGTTGTTATTTGCTCCACAAAGGTGAGGACGTGGTGGCGTGAGCCAGTTGAAGGTTGTCTGGGGCACTTGGTAATTCTAATTCTCATTTCTCTTTTACTAGCATTATATGATTAATCAGTTACTCATTTGTTTGTCCATCACTTGGAGCTGCACAAAGTTTGGCTGTTAGGCCTTGTCCATGTCTGAATACTCAAAGGAAGGGTGTTGTAACTTACACAACCAAAATGATCATCTTAAGGGTGCAAATGGTTGTTTAAAGGGCCAGCTACATAGAGAGTATGTTGGAAACAGCTCTAATGACAGAGTCAACCTAAATGTGGAAGTTCAGTGATTACCAATCAGTTGCAAAGCAGGGAACTGTAAGAGAAATCAGGCTGAATTCACACCTTTCTGACCCAAGTGTCTGGGAAGAAGACAAATTTCTAAAACAAGCACCGACTGGGCTATGTATTTGATGTAGTTATATCTTTCTGTTGTGACAGAAATGAGCCTAATCCAAAGTCCACTGAGACCAATTGACATCTTCATGTTGGCTTCAATGGATCAAACCGTATGTTTGATCAATGGATCAAACCATGATCCCTTTAGGTATCGCTGCTTCCTTTGCTTGGTGTTTGTCACCACATTAACAATGAGATTAGGTAGGCAAGAAGAGAAAGGGACCAAGTGACCTTCTCCGCTGGATCATATGAACTGGAACCATAAACTCCCTAAACATTAAATCTCACCAAATGAGGGTCAATCCATCCTCATCATCATATCCACTCATTATACTCCACACCCGAACACAACCACTCTATGAACTTCATACCCTCATATCTCAATGTCTGTACTTTGACCCATCAACCTTTTACCCCCAATCGGGGATATTGCAGATTATGTATTCCTCATGCCACCTGATCTTAAGCCAAACTTTGCACCCTCGATAAGCTGTATGTTATTCCCTGATAACCAGAAACTTCTATGCTCAAACTCTGTTCACTACTTTTTTTTTTTATCATCATCTTAATAAAATTTTTAATTCCTCCCTCCCCCTCTCCCACCATTTCCCCCTGTCTGTCATTTTTTTTACTTGGGTCACCTTCATGAGAATGTGATGTTGATGGTACAGGCAGCTCCAGAGTCATGTGTTTATCAACAATGTCAAGTATAACCCTGTCCAGTTTGCTTCACTACACAACACCAAAATCTGCTCCAAGGGCCATCTATCCCACCCAGCTATTTTTGGTCCTTCAGGCGGAAATAAAATCTTTAGGCCTATCTGTAAAACACGTAGCACACCACCCGTGCTATGCAAATAAATAATACCATGTATCACAAGTGCAAACCTGAGATTAAATGTGTGTATGAATAAAGTCAAGTAATAGGGCAAGAGTAAAAACTATTGTAATTAGGGCTGTGTTTAGAAGGCTTATGTGATAGGCTGGAAGCTACTTATTGTTGGTGCATGGGAGTTTTGAAAGAGCCTAACTGATTTTTGTGCTACTGTTCCTAGTGTGTTAGGTAATCAAATAATTTAGGATCACAAAGCCAATTGATTTTTCCCATGAATAACAGTCACATGTTTGATTTTCAACAGGATTTGTGCTTCTAAGTGATGTAGCAGCAGGTTTTTTAAAAGGTATTTAGGTGCCCAGGGTTTTTTTTTCCAAAATATCTAGTTGCCTAAAACTCATTGATTTAATTGAGTGTTGCACGCTGAGACGATTTTGACAATCTGACCAGGCACCTAAATACCTTTAAAAATCTGGCCCTTGGTCACATGTTGGACTTTCAGTAGGACTTACACTCTCAGGTCATTTATTGTCTTTTGAAAATCCATGCATCAAGGAAGCACTTATCAGGTTATCATATAGGCCTGCTAAAAACAGCCTTGGCTCCAAAAGTTGTTATTCTTGCTTCATTACTTGGCTTTGTTCACTGAAAATCAGCGTCACACAGACACAGAGTCTTTTGAAAATCAAAAATCTCACTTGCCAGTGAACACGTACAAATGTTGAAGGTGTTTTTAAGTCCTGATGGGGAAACAACATTTCTACTTTAATTTTTAAGCCCCGAAAACTTTTTCAGAAAAATTACCCTTGAGGGGGCCAAAATTTGTCATACATGTTCTGAACCCAAAGAGAGAATGTTTTAAAGTAAAATTTAATTTGACCATGATTGAGTTATCCCATATATGAGAAGCATTTGATCCCCAAGTACTTAAACAAAATAACTTTTTTTGGCACTCAAATAAAATGAAGTTATTTTTAAAACTTGCCAAGAAGCTAGTCCTCAGCAAGTGCAGTCAACATCGCATAGTGTGGACCCCGCGATAAGTAGATCTAAGTACGTCAACTTCAGCTACATTATTCACATAGCTGAAGTTGCATAATTTAGATCAATCTCCCCCCGTAGTGTAGACAAGGCCTAAAATACACAAAGCTTCAAGATTAACCTCAGCCCCAATTGCCCAGCAGCTGGAATGCAATTTGACGAGCAAAGGGCCCCAATAAATTGCAATGTAGCAAACGGTGTCTTCACACAAAACCTTGCCCTGTTCTCCCGGTGTAATTTAAAATGCTGACGGAATTCCATACTCTGCTTACGTGTTCTTGTTTTTGGCCTCCGATGCCCTTAAAGCGCTGGGTACACTTTTGTTACTTTGCATCTTACCAATGAACAAATCGTAAAGCCAGAGAGGAAAATAGCAAAAGATACATAGAGCTAGGTAAGAACTTTTGCCTGGAGTGTATAAACCATGTGGACTCTTTGCCGATAAAGCATGGAGAACATCATCTAGTACTGGAGAGAGGTCAGAAGCACAATGAACTGGCATGTGCAGGAGGAAATTTTTCAGTGCTTCAATGTAGTCTTCACCATAATCTTTCTTCACGTCTGGTGTGAGATTCTCCAGAAGATGCTTTTCTTGCTTAGCCCACAGCTCAGATGTACCTTGTATGCCTGGAATAACAAAGTAAAGTACCTGGGCTTTTGTACATTAACTTGACAATCCAATTCAACTGGTAAATAAGTACATTGGGTCTTTTTTCCTCCCTATCTTGTTCTGCACATCTAAACTTCATTAAAAGTTTTGTTATTTGATGGTAAGCCTGAAGTTCTTAAAAATATAACAAAAGTATTGCTAAGTTTCAGCTAGAACAGGACAGGACAGCCTACTCTAACATATGGATTGAGGGACTTCACTCCTTTTTCGTCTTTGCTATCAAGCTTGTACTTTGCTAACGTAAACCATATCTAAACACAGAGGAACAGCCAGGAAATTTTAGAGCCCTGTCCCTTAAGAAACACTTTCTCAGTAAGGCCATTCCAAGTTATTTTCCATGGAACGTGTAATGGGGGTTTACAGATAAAGAAAATTCTCTTTGCTTTTTAATGTCTTTGTAAACACAATTTTTTACTCTAATAAAAGATGCTGGATAGATAGCACTGGAAACTCACCCCTTCCATTTTCATCACCAGAACAAGCACATCCACAGAGACTGGGAATGCGGGGTCCTCATAATGCCCTTCTACAGGCCCTCAACTGTGTTCTGTAGGGCCCATTCTCCAAGTACTTAAGCTAGCTAGCTAGATACCACTACTTTGGTCTCCACTGAATGGCTGAAATCTCTTCTGTGACTTGCAACTTTTGTGACATGGAAAGGAATTCTGGTTTTCTTCTCTAACAGCGTGGAGAGAAGAAGGATTTAGAGTTGAAAGAGCTACTGAAATGTGGGCAGGGGAGATTAAAAAGATAGGAGCCTCAGTTACATAGTAAAAATGAGTAGCACCTTGAAACAATGCACCAGGACTCCCATTATGCAGATGGAACCCATTACACAGGAAAACCGTTTGATAAAGAGAATTAGATCACTGTGTAGCATGAAATTGTACCTATTATTGGCCAGATTTGAAGTTCTTAATTAGTTCTTGTGACTTGCTTAATCAAGTCAAACCCACACCGAAGTCTGCTTTTTATTTTTGGCAAGATAGGTAAAAGCAAAGAGAAGAAATGATTGCCTCCCCCATCAGGAATGACTGACAAACACTTAGACGTGCCACTGCTAGTCATTCACTACATTCTATTAATCGGGAAAGGCAAACTAAGGTTTTCAATCATCCCTTGATAAAGATCATTGCCTAAGGGTTGGCTGCTTGGAAGCAAAAAATCACTCACTACCTATGTAGGAGGAGGTTGGTGGGGTATTTTTAATTCCCTTAAGAAAGCTGGATCTTAATTTGAGTAATGGAAGTGAAGGATAGGAAGTAACTGTGACTGCTGAGAATCATTCACGACTTTTACTTGAGGATGTGGGTCTATAGGGAATAATCTGAAGGAAGAAGGAGAACTAGCTGAAATGTCAAATACCTACATGTTCTGAAGCCTCCTGGATGAACTGCAGCAACTTTAATTCCCCATTTGGCAAGCTCCTGCCTCATTACTCCAGAAAACATGGACAGAGCTGCTTTTGATGCACCATATGCGGCAAACCTTGTCAACGGAATGCCTCCTACAGGAGCAATATAAACCATGATAAAGTTTGACTCCAGTGCTTTCTGGGCAACTGAAACTTTATTTCAATAATTTAAAAGAATGATCATAGCATAACCCAAAATTATGCAGCTCTCACTGAGGTTAAAGACAAGACGTCGCGGGACTCATTTTTTTCTGGCACAAAAAAAATCTTAAATCAGCAGTAGCTCGAAGCAGCTGCAGTCAGAGTCACACCTGGCCATCAGTCACTTTTAAACACAGGGAGAGTAAATTGTATTGCATTTTGGGATACAATGCAGAGAATCACAATTGCTGTTATGTTCAGAAAGGGAAATCACACAGATAACGTGTTAGATAGTGTTAATAATTAAGCAATCGTGTTTTGTTCTGTTGTTTTTAATGGGTGAATAAAGGCAGTGGATTTGAAGTCCCTGTCAGTCACACAGTCTCAATTCCAGTTTTAGGCCATGTCTACACTACAGAATTATGACGACTTAACTTATGTCGGCATATGGCTACCACAGTTATTAAATCACTTGTATATGTCCACATTTGTCTCCTTATGTCAGCAATGCATGTCCTCACCATGAACACTTGTATCAATTATAGTGTCAGCGTGTGAGGCAGTGTGGGATGGCTCCTGGAGGCCAGTAACAGTGAATGTAAGTAACACAGCGTCTACACTGACACTGCATCGTCCTAATTACTTTGACCATGTCTCTACACTGCTCGGGGAGGTGGAGTTACTAAATCGGCTTAGAGAGGCACTGACATCGTCAGGAGTCAAATGTAAGTGAAGACACTTCCACAGGTAGGTCAACGCAAGGCAGCTTATGGCAACCTAACTATGTAGTGTAGACCAGGCCTTATAAAGCCACCTCATATACTGGCTGTAGATTCTCCATCTGTTTTTAACATCTGCTTGAAAAAGGTGAGACTGGAGCTAGGAGAAATCTATTAGGCCAAACCAAACTTCATCCAACTAAAAACCACATCAGGAAGGTGCTGAGAGCCCAAAGGTCACAATTACATTGCATAAAAGGGAACAGATATAACAGAGGCAAAGTCACAGGTTCCAGAATGCATTGCTCTATTTCAATCCAAACAGCCTTCCTTAGGATCAAGAAAACGCAACAGTATACTGCATAATGGAAGAGCTGGAAAACAACAAGAATTTTCTTTAAAAACTCCAAAAGCAATTACAAATTTTCATTTTTAACAAAATTTCAGGGGAGAAAATTTCCAGTTTTTCTGAATTTTTAGTTTTTGAAAACTGAAAAATTTTAGAAAATTAAATTTTTCTGTGAAAATTTTCCTTTTGACAGAAAATTTTCAACCAACTCTCGCAGGGAGCTTTAGTCTCCAAAGGCCATGCTTTTACAGTGAAGAAGAGGATGGCCGCAGGAGAGTATAGAACTCCCTGCGTCAGATTAGAATCTTCTTCCAATAGGTCATCAAGCCCGACCCCCCTGCTGCACCCACAGTTAGTCTCACTGGTACTTGCAGTACATGCTCAAAATAAGACACACATAATGCAACGCATTGTTATTAAAAGGCCATTTTAACTTTTTTGATGTCTTCTAAAGGAAAAAAGACATTGACGAAATCTAAAGCAGATTTACTATAAACCGCCTAATCATCTACTCAGTTTCTTACTGCAATGACCAAAGACACAGGTTAGCCTCAAATAAAAGCAGAGAGTCCTTGTTTTTAAAACAGTCCAGTAAATTACTTATTGTCGTCTGCATAATCTGAACTGACATTAACTCCTCCTTTCTTAAACCGACAACATTTCTTTCCTTTGAGGTCAGTCTAACCTTAACTCTAGTTAAAGTACACCCTTCCCCCAACCAAGCACAGGGAAGCACAGACTGCATAATGCGACTTCCCTAACTGTTCTGCTAATGTTTTACCAAAAGAATGCGCACCCCTTTAATATAGGCACACATTTACCAGAACTGGCCAGGGTATAAATGCAGCCATGTAAATATTTATAAGTAAAGCAGGTGTGACCAAAAGCACCCCTGTATTATTGCTCCTGTTTCCAGGTGATCACCCAAATTAGAAAAGTCAGTTTTAAAATGCTCAATACACTGTTTCCTTCACTGTAAAATTATAAGATCTCATTTATATGAAAACATGACCGGGAGATAAGTCCATCATTGCACAGAAATGTGACTTTTTTCATTGGCTTGCTGAGGGAGTACTTAATTTTTGGGTAACTAAGTTAGGTGGAGCCACACACACAAAAAAGGGTGAAATCCTGGATCCAACAAAATCAATGGCAAAATTCTCATTAACTTCCATAGGGCCAGGATTTCACCCAGAGTATGGGCACCTGAGTTTGCTTGTACCGGAG
>NW_020698262.1:6929195-6937523 GCF_002925995.2 Terrapene triunguis | reverse complement strand
GTCTGTACATCTGGGCATAGTGCTTAGATTATCCACAAATGCAGAGTGTTTTTAAAAGTCATATGATACATAGCGTACATAGGAGTAACAGCGTACAGCAACATTCCACAACAATTTAGGGGGAAAAAGTGAAGAGAAATACAGCGTGTCATTAAAGCTCTCCCTCTGGTCTTGTCTGCATTGGAGAAAGCAACACTGAAATTGACCTTGCATCTACACTGGGGAGGCAACAATTGGTGCAATTTAACACAGAAATGT
Source organism: Terrapene triunguis (assembly GCF_002925995.2). NCBI lineage: Eukaryota > Metazoa > Chordata > Testudines > Emydidae > Terrapene > Terrapene triunguis. Next base: position 6,937,265 of record NW_020698262.1, on the reverse strand, counting down.
GTTGCGGATAAACCCTGCTTTCAAGTGATTGTGTGCTAGTCGTCATTGGAAAACCTCCTCCTAGGTCAAAGAGGACAGCCTATACGTTTATTGGTTTAGGGCAGCCCTAGTGTGGATGCAAAGGCAAATCTTAAACCAACTGAAGGTGGCCTGGAACTTGATTCAATGCAACATAATCAGCTGAAGCACAACAGATTAATCCACACAATCTGGTGGTAGATAAACCCTGAGAAACTGACGGGTTTTTAATAAAGAATGACAAAATCTAAACATCTTGCAAAAGGTATGAGAAAGAAAGAAAAGAAACTCTCCAGAGCCCGGAGTGTAAACCTAGAGTATTGCTACGGATAATCAATTCAAGTTTGTGCATTCATTCACAATCATGTATTCCCTATTCACCCACTGCTCACATCCATCCTCATTCCATACACCACTGCACATGAACCATGACTGGATGCAGCAGACAGAACTTGGCTGAGCTACAAGAAAAGATGTGACCTTTCTGCTGATGTGGTTTTATCATTTGTCTTTTTCATCTCAGTAATAACACTTGTCAATCCAAACTAAATTACTTTCCAAGTTTCCGTATAAACTCTTAGCCAAACAAATCAGCTTTACAACTCAGATTCAATCCACCCTTTCAGTTACAAAAAGAAAAGAAAAAACCCCAAAACAAAAAGGCTACTAAGGCAAATGAGCAGCAGGAGATTGCTCCAGACAAAACAGCCGATTGAAATATTTAAATGACAAAATAAAAACATTTAGCAAAAAGCAGACGAGCAACATGTCACAGCTAGTTCATACATGAGCAAAGCTCATTAGTAATGTTATGTATACCATTGTTAGGAAAATCTCTCATTCATTAATAATTTCACAGAGATGGACAGATAATGTGCACATTGTGTGTGTATATTATTTTACTGTATTGAACTGGATATTCTTTGGGACTATGAATTGTTTAAATGTATAAATCAAAAATAATTGTATACATGTGCATAGTTTAATAAAAACATTTTCCAGAAGTAAACAAAGGCATTGCACTATGGTAACATTTAAAATGCATCTACTCATTAAAATCTTAGTTCTAAAAGATTAACAATCATAAGCAACATAATATGTATTTCACTAATAAATATTAGTTAAAGAAACTAGCAGCACATCTTGAAAATCTATCTGTAAAATTTCTTTTCACGAGACAAAGCCACACCAAAAATAATAAAATAAGCACAAAGAATGTTTTCCTATATGATTTCAGAACATTTAATTACCTGGAAAAAGAATTCTGGGAAAATTAATAAAAAGAGTAAAAAGAATACCAGATATTTAGTAAATAACCTTTAAGATTACACAAATTTGTACAGCATATCTGTTTCATGGGGCAGATTTGACTTCCCAAACTTTGCATGTTCCCTCTTACCTGTGATCAATACAGCTTTGTTGTCCACAGGTAACATTGTTTGAACTGATAAGTAAATGTAACAGATGAGACATGCCATGGAGAACAGGATTAAGCCTACATAACTTTTCAGCGTGGCAAAACAGAGTATTCCCAATAAAAGCAGCAGGAGGAGACCACGGGCAAATATACACTTTTTCTCCACCTGGTTCTTCTTGGTTTTGTAAAAGGTGATTATTCCAAATGCTGCAGTCATACTCAAGCAGAGCAAGACAGAAGGGTCAGCTATAGAGATGTAAGTGTCCATTCTCCTAGAGAGAAGGCAGACACTCATGCACTAACAGACAACAGCCTAGCAAGGTGTTGCTAAAGGCAGAGTGAGTTTTATATGAACTGGCTGAGGGGGTGGGGCAGGGAAAGGGGAATTGGTTTAAGATCCTGAAGTAAGAAAGAAATATTGCAAAATGTAAGACTGGTTTATCTGAATCACTTCAGGAACAGGTATAAATACTAGAACACTTCCCCTTCTCACCTCTTATTTTTATTGCCTTTCAGCTCCACCCGATACACTGGTTGGATAATGATTGACAGAGTCAGGAATGGACATGAAGTAGCAAGCCCTAGCCTAGGGCATAATGTAACTTTGACATGTCTGACACACTTAAATGGAGTTTCACTAAATAGAAAAAGTATTTCTACTATAGTTAAAAACAGGAGGGTCCTTCCTATGAATTTGGGGGCCTGACTTCAGTGGATTTTATTTCTGATTTACACCGGCATATGTTGAGAATCAGGCCTGCAGTGTTTACTCTTTCTAGTTCAAAATACATAGCTGTCATTGCACTAATGTTACCTTCATATTTTCTATGTTCCCATCATGCTATCATCACCCACTTTATCTCAAGGAAACACCAAAGCTAAACAAGATTGCCTTTCCTGGATTTAATGTGTTCCTTTGGATATTGACACATTCCGTACCCGTATTCATATGATCAATGTGTTTTTGGTTGATTGAAATTGGAGAGCGTTTGCCTCATGTTTCTGAGAATATGATTCCAAATGAGCACTAGTCAACTAACTTCAGACCAAATCTTGGACTGAACTTTAAAGGTTATGTTAAGCAAGTTTTGGCAGGTGCATGCTGTTCAAAATTGTGTCCAGCAACATGAAGCTGTCATACAGTCAATAAATTAGATGAGAAATATTTAACATCTACGCTGGGGTACTTTGAAGGTCTTTTTAAATTAAAAAAAAAAGTGTAGGCTAAAACAGAATTAGCTAAAATGACTGAAACATCACTTAAACCTGTATCTAAGTACTAACACTTTTAAAATCATATTGGTCAATCGTGTTATAAACAGGGATTACCCCAAGGACCTGCTAACATGGTTTGAAAGGTGTTAAATTTGTGTCTACTACAAGTGCTAAGTGGTGTTTCAATCTTTTAGTTAATTTGATTTTAAGATGTACCTTTTTTTCTAGTCTAGACAGAGTCTGAGAGATTACTGGGTATTAAAGTACAGCTTGGTGGCATGTGAATCCAACAAAAGATACAAATTTTTCTCCATTCATGACTTTAGTTTTAGGAAATAATATTTCTATTTGTCATAAATTCTTTTAAAAGCTAATAAAAATTTTTATGTATGGCTATTATCTAGTGTATGTTTCAGATGAGGTCACTTTTCCTTAGAAGACCATGAAGAGTCTTTATGGACAGAGCTTGAATCTCTTATTTTTGTTCTTCTGGGAGATTAATGTCCAAGTGGGTTCTGAGGATATGGAAATCTTTAATCTTCCCTCCTACTGAGTAAATGGGGTTTACTCACCTTCACTTCCCCTTTGCTATTTTAAGGACAATTTTAAACAGATTTTGGATGGAGTTTTGAATGGTAGAGGTGGTGATGATTTGGAGGGTCATTTTAAAGCTCTCCTAGAGGGGCCATGGGATTGATTAATATCACAGTTGCAATTTTAAACTGGTCTTGTTTCTCAGGTGCTGTAGTGGTTTTTAAACTGGACTCCTTCTAAGTAAATTTCTGCCCTCTGGCTACTTTTTCCCCAGACGAATTTTGGCCAATTACATGTAAACTCCCGATTTTTTAAGCTATAAATTTGAAGCAAATTGAGAGGAATCCATTAATTGTCTAAAATCAGAGAGAACTTGTATCCAGCGATTTGTTAGTTTTGAAAAACCAGCTTTTGGACCTTAGTGATCCATCACAAGCCCCCCCCCCGAGTATTGACTGAGATTATTTAAAAAAAAATACAGGATAATCTGACCACCTAAAAGAGAGATAATGGTTCCCCTAATCCTATTTTATATATTCCTTAGGAGGGAATATAAAAAAAATTCTGAATTAGAAAAAGTTGGATAATCAAAGAGCCCTTTGAAGGAATTTGAACTTGTGGCCAAAGGAAAAAATTCATCTGTATTTTGGACATTGGTGGCAACTACCTATGATACATGTAACTAGCTATGATTATTGTAACTAAAGAAGCCCTTATCTTCAAACATGCTTGGGAGAGATATTTTTTTGCCTTTCATGATACCCCATTTATCAACCATATGGTACAGTCTAACTTCATAGACCCCACCTGTTGTCCCTTTCCAGAAAGACCCCAAGGCAAGTTAGAGTTTTGAGAAACCAACCACAACATAATAAAACTCCTTGGGATTTTACCTCCACAGAAGTTTATGGGGACAATTTTGATCGGTGGGCCTCATTGCTAACAAAATTATTTACTAATATAAATAATACAGGAATTTTTCCACCAGGTTGGTCTACCAGTATTATTGTTTTTCTTTATAAAAAAAGGCAATAAATGATCCTGGGAATTATTGACCAATTAGCCTCTTAGATATGGGTTTTTAAATCTATATCTGGGGAGATTAGAGGATTGGGTGAAGAACTATAATTTATTTGCAAAGGAACAAGCCAATGTCAGGAATGGCCACTCTACCATTGATAACTCTTTTGGTCTTTTTCTCATTTGATTCATAAATATTGCTCCACAGTGGAGATAAAATTTTAACAGCTGTTGCTGACCTGAAATTGCCTTTTGACTCCATTGACAGAGGTCACCTCAGGGAGCAACTTGTGAGGACTGGGCTAGATTTGGGGCACGGGTCACTTGCAAGTTTAAACTAGTGTGAATGGTGGATTCCCTGTAACTTGATTTGAGGACTTTTTTTTAAACCATGATTTGAGGACTTCAGTAACTCAGCCAACGGTTAGGGGTCTATAGAAGTGGGTGAGTAAGGTTCTGTGGCCTGCGATGTGCAGGAGATCAGACTAGATCAGGGGTCGGCAACGTTTGGCACGAGGCTTGCCAGGGTAAGCACCCTGGCGGGTTGGGCCAGTTTATTTACCTGCTGACGCGGCAGGTTCGGCCGATCGCGGGCCCCCACTCGCCGCGGTTCGCCGTCCCGGGCCAATGGGGGCGGCGAGAAGCGGCGCAGACGAGGGATGTGCTGGCTGCGGCTTCCCGCTGCCCCCATTGGCCCGGGACGGCGAACCGCGGCGAGTGGGGGCCCGCGATCGGCCGAACCTGCCGTGTCAGCAGGTAAATAAACTGGCCCGGCCCGCCAAGGTGCTTACCCTGGCGAGCCGCGTGCCAAACGTTGCCAACCCCTGGACTAGATGATCATGATGGTCCATTCTGACCTTAAAGTCTATGAGTCTAGAACATGGGCTACTTTTCGGAACCCTTCATAGCCAAAGGGTAGCTGTTAGAATAGAGGGGCAAGGTAAGCTAACTGACCCTATTTCCACCTCCAAGAATGTCCATCAGGGTTGTTTATTAGCACATTTCCACTTAAAATTTTACAGGCTGTGATGGTTTTAGAAGGGATGCAGCATTTTCCTTTCAAAATTGTGAACTGGTGTGTATTGGTCCCTCTTTATGTACACAACATGGTTTTGCTGTCCCAAACTCCTCTGGGCTTGAAGCATATGTTAAAGGATTTTGGTTCTTTTTGCCAGGAATCCTTGTCCACAAATTACCAGAAAACTAAAGTAATTTCCTTTGACCGCAAAGCAAGGCTGCACAGATGGATGACTGATGCTCCACTAAATTTTAATAGGTCATGTTTTTCCCCTATGTTTGTTTTACATATAATAGCCAACAGGATAAACATCTGGAGGAAGTAATAAAAGAAAGTGTTAAGTTCTAGACAAGCAGATCCTGGGGGGCAATTTAATCACTCTTTCCTCTTAGACGGTTCAAGGCTACACTTCATGACCAAATATTACGTGGTGTGGAAATCTGGGGCTGGAAAACACGTAAGGGTCTTAGAAGTTGAGCAAAACCAGTTTTTAAGGAGAATGCTCAGCCTCTCTAATTTCACACCAGCTGCTCTACTTAGAGTACAGGTAGGGGGATGTGCTATTTCGAGTAAAGCTCAGTGAATTTATATTAATTCTTGGCTGTGTATTCAGCTTATGAAACCATAGCATCTTCCAAGGCAATATCTGAAGGAACAATTTAACAAAACACATACAAAAGGCAGAGAAACTTTAGGGTAAGCCCCCGCTTCTCTCTATCTTTAGACTTCTTGGAACTTGACCTGGCAACACCTGGACAAAGTGTGAAGTCTTTAATCATGTTTAGAGCAGAATCTATTTACAAACAATTGGATATGGAAGATATTCCTACAACAAATATTCCCTTGGCTTTCTGATTTAAAACAATATTCAGTTCTGAGAACTATTTGGACATTTTTAACAATAACATTTTAAGGAGAACTTTTGCATTTCTCTATTTTCAAGCTATGATAGATACATTCATGAAGGATAGGTCCATCAGTGACTATTAGCCAGGATAGGCAGGGATGGTATCCGTAGCCTCTGTTTGCCAAAAGCTGGGAATGGGTGACAGAGGATTGATCACTTGATGATTACCTCTTCTATTCATTCCATCAGAAAACAGGATACTGGGCTAGATGGACCTTTGGTCTGACCCAGTATGGCCATTTTTATGTTCTTATGCGCTCAGCCTATCTGAAAGGGAGCTACTGTATGCTGGTATTGAGAGACAATCATCTTTTCCTGTGTAGGTGCGGCCAGATCAAAGATGTAGCACACTATCAACTTTGCTGTAACCTGTACTGTCACCTAAGAAATAAATGCTTAGCCCCATTTCTGGCTCAAATGTCTTTTACCACACAAGCTAAAAAACAAAAATACTTGTTATGTAGTGAAAATATCTTAATTATATGGGCTGACGCGCTATTTGCCTGGTTGGCCACAAAAACAAGTACAAGTGAAAGAGAGGTTCCTTGTGCTCTAGATGAAATTATGTATTTTTAACTCGTTAGTTTATTTTCGTAGACTGTGTTGGTGGGGATGATGGGTGAATTTTGTGGGGTTTCAAAATTTTTGTATATTTAGAATATGTATCCATTTTATTTAACTTTGTTGATTTTAAAACAATGCTTATCTGATATTCATTATTACGTAACGCTAAGACGCTATATTAATCAATTGGGTTTGATTTACAGTGAATAAGCAACTGCAGTTGCCCACTTTTGATATTATAAGATCTAATACTTCAAAAGGGAAAATCTCCCTCCCATTTCAGGCCCATCGAAACTGAGCTTTGTGCCAGTTTAACTATTAGATGAACACTTTGCAAATTTTGTGCAACAGACCAAGACATCCTGAATCAGTGAAACCTCTGGTGATATGAAAACTCCTTCCTGTTTCCAAAGGAGGTTTTCATCTCTAACTCTGCAGATAACTGTCTCCCAGTTGCACACTTTTATGAAAGCTTAATTTTTATCAGCCCAACTGTTGCTATCCTCCAGCAACAAGGGGTTAGAATTAAGGAAGTCAACGGCAATCAGGCACCCTTAAAGAGGCTGGCCAAGAATCAGTTCTGTGTCATTCTCATAAGAAATTACATTCTCCTGCCTCTTTCCTGGCAATCTGAAATGGTTTTCACAGAATTGTCATAGGTAGAGAAAGAACAGGACATATTAGCTTATTTTAGTCCACTTCCTCTGACAACAGCCAATTGCTCCCACAAAATACATTTTCTAGCACTTTGTACACATGGGATGAAATCTTAGCCCCCTTGAAGTCAATGGTAGCATTTAAATGTCCCAAATAATTGGGATCCCACCAGGGCTGGCCCACAACATTTTGGCACCTGAGGCGGGAGCTCAAATGATGCCCCCTTGCTCCCTCGTTTGGGCCAAAACTTTGGAAGGTCTCAATTCTGCCTTCTTCCTGTTCTACTCCTCTCATGGTACTGCTCTGCTACCTACCCCAATAAAGGAGAACTAACTACTTAAAATGCCTTGTTCAAAAATTTTAAGTAACATTTAACTTTCAAACCCCTGAACAGCAAATGTAACTTTTCTTGTCTGCATAGTAAACACTGGCTTTTTTATCTGTTTGAATAATCAAAGTGGTGCTTTCTGTGCTGCCTTGGTTGCAAAGATTTGAACTACTTCCTGAAGGTCTAGTCTGGCCAGCTCATGCTCTACTGAGATGGTTGCAAGGCCGATCAGCCTCTCCTGTGTCATTGTGGAGTGTAGATGTGTTTTTATTAACTTCAGCTTGGAGAAGCTGCGTTCTTCACTGGCAACTGTTACAGGAAGTGTTAGAAGTATGCACAGAGCAACAAAAGCATTTGGAAAGAGGGTGGTCATCTTATCTGTGCACATATAT
>NW_020698262.1:6928797-6929095 GCF_002925995.2 Terrapene triunguis | reverse complement strand
AATGTAGCACCTGGTTAAAGAATTCAACTTTGAATTGTTGTTTGGGGTCTCTTATGGGATTATCCCGTGCCTCGTAATCAAAATGTCTTCTTCTTCGGTGACTCTTGTATTCTTGAATGGGTGGGAAAATAGCTGCAGTGTGAAGTTCCTCTGCCAACTTCTGTGCACTCTTCAGAATGTTTTGAAATCCCTCATCTGACCGGTAAGACTGTAGGTATGATTTTGCTTTGTCCAGTTCCATTGCTCCAGATATATCAAGGTCAACACCTTGGAGTCTCCTGCTTACAACATTTATTTC